>NW_027187345.1:14097444-14335431 GCF_028583685.1 Petaurus breviceps papuanus
TCCTTCCTTCCTTCCTTCCTTCCTTCCTTCCTTCCTTCCTTCCTTCCACCATTTTAGAGGAGAAATGAAAGGAAAATAAATCAAGCATTTATTAAGCATCTACTATGTTCTAGGCTCTGTACTAAGCACTTTACAAATAATATCTAATCTGACCTTCACAAAACCCTTCAAGATAGTTGCTGTTAGTACTCCCATTTTACAGTAGAGGAAACTGAGGCAAAAAGAGGTTAAATGTGACTTGACTAGAATTACCCAGCTAATAAGTAAATGTCTAAAACTGAATTCGAACCTAAGTCTTCCTGACTCCCGCATGAGTAGGGCAAAATACCCTACGTTGACCTATAGAAAATAAACAAGTGTCTAATTAGAAGCTTATATTTGCAGCCCTTCCAAAGTAATCAAAGCAAGATTCTCAAAGCTTGAAGTAGGGTTTCAGAGCGCTAGCCTTAGTACAGTCAATAGGGGTTGAATATTTAAGAATGTTCTTAAAATACAACTTCACTTGGAATTTTAAATGCTTATATTCCCAGTTATGAATCTCTAGTATTGGAATAAGGCCAAACTCAGAAATGTAAATGATTTGTTATTGACACAATATTCAGTATCTTTTAGTTTGCTCTGGTTTTAGTAAAACTTTCCTCTCATCGATTTTGACCAATATATTTGCACATAGTACCATTGGAACCAGTTTATCGAGATATCTTCTGAATATATTCTTGGGTGGACTTCAAGCCAACAGATCTATGATCTCCCTGGAAGATAATTTGGACCTTTGGTTTTAATAGGTCTCGGGAATTTCCTAAGGGATTAGTTGTTTTGTTGATTATGTTTACCTCATCATAGGCAACTTCATTTTTATATTTAGATTTGTTTATCATTTCTTCATCTTTTAAAATTTTATTTACTTCTTTAATTCCTTTAAGATAACTATTAATCTTTGATTTTTAATATCAAATCCATTTTCCATATCTTTCCTCTCCTCCCCTATCCAGTCAGTTGCCTCTTGTAACAAGGAATTTTTTTTAAAGAGAGGAACATGTGTAGTTCAGCAAACAAATCAACTAAGTCTGAACTTCTAGGTAGTGTTCCATATCCATAGTCTTCACTTCTTTAAATAAAGGAGGAAAATTCATTTTATTATCTCTTCTTTCAGTCAGACAACTATTATAATTATATAGCATTCAGTTTATTTTTCTATTTTTTCCATTTACGTTGCTACAGTCACTTTGTAGATTGTTTTCTTGACTCTGCTTATTTCTTTTTGCATCAGTTCACAAGACTTCCAATGTTTTTGTGAATTCTTCATATTCACAATTTCTTGTGACAAAGTGATATTCCATTGTATCCATTTATATGCCACAATTTGTTTGACCATTCCTAAATCAAGAGGTTTTAACCTTGTTTTTAGTTTCTTGCACTCTAGAAAGTACTCCTTTGAATATTTTGGTATACATAGGACCTTTCCCCTGCTCTTTTTGAGGCTATATGCCTACCAGTGAAATCTCTGGATCAAAAATTTATAAACCTCTTGTTTATTTTCATAGTTTAATATTGAAGTGCTTTTCAGAAAAATGAGACTAGTTCACAGGACCACAGCATATTATTGTGTCTGTCCTTCTGCAGCCCCTTCATCAGTGACTATGCCTAGCTTTTTCACCATTACCAATTTTCTGGGTTTGAAGTGAAACCTCAGAGTGCCTTTGGTGTGCAAATTCTTATTATTTATAATTTGTAGGAATTTTCATATGTTTGTGAATAGTTCGTAATTTTTCTTTTGCATTTCTCTAATGTCAAGATTTATTCTTTTGTGCATATGTTGTTTGTTTATTTTTTGGTATTTATTTTTAAATGGCATTCTAAATTTTGCCTGATCTACAGTCTTAGGGGGGCTGGGCAGGGACCAAGAAGCATAAGCCTGCAAGGTTGTTTGTGTTGGTTTGTCCTATATGTATCCTGGTTTGGGGGCAGGAGTTAGAGTCCTGAGTGGGAACTATAAGTATTACAGTCATCCAATGTTATCTTAAGTGATGATTCTCTCTTCTTGTGGATTCCATTTTAGTTATTGTATTTCTGAGCACATAATTCCTCCTTCTGCAGTTTTGGTTGGAGAGGTTTACTCAGGTGATTTCCAGTATTTGTATTTAAATAGCCTTTAATTGTTCTGCAAGTTGAGAATAGCCAACAGGGCCATATATTCACAAATATGAGCAGATATCCAAATATGAGTCATTCATCTATCCTCACTTCCACAATGTAGTCAAATTACTGCCTGACTCTTAAGAAATACAAACTACCAAACGAGTCTGTAGACACACTATAAATAAAAATGAATTGAATGAATTGATGCTATAAACTCTAGCATATTATATTTGTTTCAAATTAGAGACTTTAGTATTCTCTCAGGATCTGTTTTGATGCATTCTTCTGTTGTAATGCTATCTCACTATATTTCTGCACTACATATATAGTATTCAAGACCGTTAATGACAAGAGATCAGATGCCTTGGGACAATCTTTTTGGAAGGGAAGCATGGATAAAGATCCTTTAGCCTTAGAATAGAATTTCTTTTCTTTCCTTTCCCTTTCCATCATTCATATGGCATAGTTGTACAACAAGAGTTTTGTTATCTATGTTAGTGGAACAAACAGATAAGTTTTTCATATTTTTTCACTATTATAGCAAGATATTTGGAAAATGAAATACATGAAGAACTGATTCCCTTAAATAGCTCCCCACATAGTAAAGCATTCTCCTTACTTCTTCAATCTTCTTTGGTGCACTCAATCAGAGTATATAGGATCTTCATATGGAAAAAAGTAATTACATTAATTTTCTAAGCAATAACAATGTCATTATGATCTAGATTCCCCAAAGAGCATCTAGGGGAATTTCTTTTCATTCTTTAATCATTACTCGAGGCATAAATTTCCCTAACTAAAATCAAGTATTCAAATTGTTCCAAGGAATCATAGGGCATTTCACAACTTCCTAATCTTGATTTCTAGATATTCTAGCTGTAATATTTTTAAAAGAAATGAAAAGATTTTTTTTTCACATAAATGAAGCAAAAAATAGATAACTGGCCTCAGAGTCAGGAAAACCTGGGTTTCCATTTTCCTTCTGATACATTTTGGTTGCATGATTTTGAGTAATTCATTCACCTCTCAGGAGCTCAGGCAACTGTCTAAGACTAAAGTTGCAGATCAGGTGCCAATTTGTATCAACAGATGGAGTTTCATATCTATTACATAGATTTGAAAGGAATGTTTGAGGCCACAGAGTCCAACCTCATTTTACAGATTATGAAACTGAGGCCCAGAGTGCTTAAGTGATTCACCCAGTTACAGAGCTAGTAAGCTAGCAAGCACCCTGGCATACCCAGGGTGACTGTCAACACAGGTTCTTAGATCTGCTTTTCTAAAGGAAAACAACTCAAAATGGGTTAACAATCTTGCTTTAACTAAACATATGTCATTTACCCAGTTCAGGGGAAAAAAGGTCAGCACCCCAAACTTCAGAGAATACAAACAAGTTACAAGCAGACAACAAATACAGAGAAACATCAGCAGACAGGCTTCTAACTGTCTGACCATTATATCCAGGCTTAGTCAGTTACCAGAGAGGGAAGCACCAACATTTGGGTTTTCAAAGCTGGGGGCTCAACAGCTGCCCAGAGTCTTGTCTGGTCAAATCACATAACTCTTCTCAAAGTGAGTCCAAAAACAAAACTTCACATCAGGAATAGCCATCTCCTAGATCAGAGAATGTCACAGCCTTCTTGATCCACTGCCCAATTAAAAAGCAACAAGGTCTGGGCATTCCTGAAAAATAAGCCTTCTGCCACAGGCTCCAGGTGAGAACATTCAGCCTATTGGGGGCAGAGTATATTTTCAAATCAAGGAAGGTTCTCAGAGTCACTTAAGCCTATCAAAGGGCCTAGGGGCAGGGAAGATCTTAAATTCCCGTTCCCATAACAGTATCTGAGAAAAGATGTGAATCCAAGGCCAACATTCTTTGTTCTATATCACCTAGCAAACTCAAGATTCCACATAGCAGTGAGTTCATTGTCATAGGTTTTTATCCAAAATCACTTAAAAAATAATCTGTTCTTGCATTTGTTGCATTCATACTACACACAAAATAGCGATTTCTTTTATTGCCCAAAGCACACACAGTCTCCCACAAAAGTAAGGTAGTTATACAAAATGAAGTTTTCCTTCCATAATGCATTCATTTAAAATTAATTTTTACAATGCATATGTATAAAAGTCAATAATTGAACAATTATGGCATTCTTATTTCTTCTTAGTTTCCCTTTTCTCTTCTGTATAAATACCATTAGGAATGGCTTTGGTTTAAGTAAAGAATGTACTTTAAGTGAAAATATTACTAGAGAGTACTTTACTGTCTCCTGAACCTTTTGTCAGTTTTCCATAATTTTCAATCTTAGAATAGATACAATTTTCCCTGATCTCATTTCATTCTCTTCTAGTCACCACTGTTCATCTTTTTCTGCTCCCAGCTGTGAGAATCTAACCTATGAATATTTTTAAAGACCTCTCAGACCCAGGCATTTATCTCCTATCTATTCTTCAAACCAGTGCTTTTATCAGGGGTCAGCCATCATTTTATTTCCTACCGACAAACATCACATTCTATTTTACTCAGCATACCAGTGTGCAAAGGACCTGTTTAGTTCACATTTTTAGAAACACCATGTAAGAATTCTTACATGATGTCATTAATTTATCCTCTCTTTGCCTCCTTTCTTCCTCTTTTGTGTTTTGTGGAAAGCTAAGGAAGCATTCTTTTCTCCTTTTTAATAATAGAAATGTGAATGACTTAAAAATGTAAAAAAAAAAATTCACACCTTGGCATGGTACTCTGAAACTTTGTCCATACCCTACTGATGAGGGAACTAAGAAAGTTATTTCCCAGGACTACAATATGTAGAATGTTAGCTAAAATGAGAGCATATTATTTCTCCATTTTCTAGCTGACTGATCTGTACCATTTCCTTCCTTCTTAAAAATATTATTTTAGGATTCTGAATTTTAAAAAGCACCAAAGAAGGTGATTATTTTGATATAATAGGGAACTGTGCATGAAACTGCTAACTTCTGTTACATAGAGATTACTTTTCTATTTAAATATATAGTAAATTCAACATGTATCTTTTAAAGCTCTCCTGTTTGTTATTCCTTCTGGCCTCCCTCTGTTCTTTTTTCAGTTTGTTTTTGGAACTTTATCTCTATCCCTCTTCTTCCTTCCATCCCTCCCCTATAACATCAACTGAAAGGCAAGAAAAAAAGAAAAGTAAAACCACTGTAACATATATTCAGAGGAAAGCAAAATCAGTTCTCACATTAATCATGTTCAAATATATATGTCTCATTCTGCATCTTGAGCCCATCACCTCTTTGGCAAGAGGTGGATAACTTGCTTGATAATTTGTCATATACATGGTCATTATACTGTTTAGAGACTTCTTCAGTCTTTCAAAGTTGTTTTTTTTTTTTTTACATTCTTGTTAGTGTATAAATTAGTCTTCTGATTCTGGTCACTTTCACTGTCATCAGTTCATATAATCATTACTTTTTAAATAATATTCCATTATGCTCATATATCAAAAATTTCTTACCCATTCGTCAATTGTTAGTCACATCCTTAGTTTTTAAGTACTTTGTTACTATAAAAAGAGCTGCTATAAATGTTTTTGTACATGAGTCCTTTCCCCTTTCCTTCATCATTTTGGGGAATAGGCTAGGCAAATTGATATGTATTGTTTGATAACTTTGCAGCTTAATTTCAAATTATTTTCCAAAATGACTGACCTACTTTGCCGGTTTACTAACCATGCATTGATGTTATTGTTTCCCCCTAGCCCTTTCATTATTCTTTCACTTTTTTGTCATCTTTGCCAATCTGATGTATATAAGTTTGAACCTCATAGTTGTTTTAATTTACCTTTACCTAATTATTAGTGATTTGGAGCTTTTTCATATGGTCTATAATAACTAATTTTTTTCTTTGAAAACTGCCTTTTCATATCTGTTGATCATTTATTTAATGAGTAATGACTCTTTCATAAATTTGGATCACTTCCTTGTTGTTTTGGACTTATTGCAAAGTTGTTCCCCACCCCACCCCCAATTTAGCTATTTCCCTTCAAGTCATACCTTTGTTGCTTTTGTTTGTTGCAGAATCTTTTAAAATTTCATATAATCAAAATTGTCCACTTTATCTCCTGTGATCCTTTTTTTTTTCTTTTTTAAAGCAATTGGGGTTAAGTAACTAGCTCAAGGTTACATGGCCAGTTATTTCTGGGTGTGGTGCTAAGTATCTGAGCCTGGATTCGATCCCAGGTCATCCCAACTCTGGGGCTGGTGCTCTTACTCACTGTGCTACCTGGCCACCCCTCCTGTTATCCTTCTAAAAACTGCTTTTAGTCATGAATGTTTTCTCTATCCATAGATCCAAAAGGTAATTTCTTCCGTGTTCCTCTAATTTCTTTATGATTCATGTTGTATATCCAAATTGCATATCTAGTTTATCTTGATATATGAATTGAAATGTAGACCCAAACCTAATTTTTGGCAGATGGCACTCCAATTTTCAAATTTTTGTTGAATAATGAGTCCTTACCCCAGCAATTGGAAAACTGAGCTCTCTGGATTTATTAAACATGAGGCTATAAGATTAATTTTCTTCTGGGGTGGCCCCAATTGCTTAAAAATAGCTTTAAAAAAAGAGATAAAGATTAATTTACTTCTTTATATATTGTACCACATCTATTTCATTGATACATGTCTCCATGTTTTAAACAATATCAAATTGTTTTGTGATTATTTCTTTATAGTATGTTTGAAATTTGATACTATTAGGTCACTTTCCTTCTAACTTTTTTCATTATTGTTTCCCATGAAATTACTTTTTTTTTCTTCAAATGAATTATCTCTTTCTTAGCTCCATGAAAGCAATTATTTAGTGGTTTGAGTGGTAGGACATTGAATAATTAAGTAAATAATTTAAATAGTATTTTCATTTATGTTATATTTTCTTCAACTACCCATGAGCTTTGTGGCTTTTTAAGATGTTTTTATTTCTATAAAGAGCATTTTATACTTGTATTCATATAAGTCCTTTGTGTTTCTTTGTGGATAGACTCTCAAATTTAATAAGTTCTCTAGTTGTTTTGAGCAGAATTTCTCTTCCTATCTATTCTTGAGTTTAATTGGTAATATGCAGAAATATTCCTGAAATATGGTTTTATTTCTGTCTTGCAACTTAAAATTTTAGGGATATATAAACCATATCATCTGCAAAAAGTGATACTTTTGTTTCCTTACAGACTATGCTTATTTCCTTAATTTATGTTTGTCACATTGCTATAGCTAGCATTTCTATTACTGTATCAACTAGTGATGATAATGGATATCCTTGTTTCACTCCTATCCTTTTTGGAGAGACCTCTTATTTATTCCCTTTGCACATGATGTCTCAGTTTTAGGTAGAAAATCTTTATCACATTAAGGAAAGTTCAATTTTGTCCTGTGGTTTCTGTTGTTGTTATTGTTGATTTTAATGGACAAGGATGTTGAATTTTTGTCAAAAGCCCTTTCTGCAGTTTTCCCATAATGTGATTTTTATCATTCTTATCATTAGTATAGTCTATTATATTTATAATTTTCCTGATATTAAACCAAATCTCCATTCCAGAATAGATACAATATGATTACAATGCATAACCTTTTTGATATGTTGCTATGTCCTCATTGCCAATGCTTTAATTTTTTTGCAATTATATTAAGGATATTAGTCTATTATTTTCTTTCTCTGCATTGATTTTGTTTTTTTGTAGTTTGGGTATCAAGACCATATTTCTATTTTAGAAGAAAATTGGTAGGATTCAGTCTGTTCCTCTTTTATTTTGAGAGTTCATTTATAGCATGTTGAATTTTTTTTTCAAAGATGAGTTAAAATTTTATTTCTTGTTCAATTAATCTGAAAATTTTTTTAAATTTTTTGTAAAGATTCATCCATCATATTTAATTTTTTAACTTGTCACACAGTTAGGCAAAGTAGGTTTTAATTGTTTCCTCTATTCTTCATTTGTTGTGAATGATCTTTTTTCATTTGTTATTGGTAATTTGGTTTTCCACTTAAAAGAAAATTAAGTCCTTTTATTTTTTTTTCAAATCACAAATTCTGTTTTAATTTTTAATTTCTTGTACTTAATAATATTTCATTTCTCCAATTACATGGAAAGATAAATTTTAATATTCATTTTTGTGAGATTTTGAGTTCCAAATTTTCTGCCTTCTTTCAAGACAGAAAGCAATCTGATATGGTCATACATCTACAAATATCTTAAACTTAATTTCTACACTAATGTTGTAAAAGAAAAATTGGAATGAAAGGGAAAAACCATGAGGAAGAGAAAACAAACAAAAATGAAATAATATGCTTCAATCTGCATTCAAACTCCCATAGTTCTCTTAATGGATATGGATAACATTTTTTATCATGAATCTTTGGAATTGTTTTGGATCATTGTATTGCTGAGAAGAGCTTAATCTATGATAGTTGATCATTGTACAATGTTGCTGTTACTTTGTACAATGTTCTCTTAGTTCTGCTCACTTCACTCAGAATCAGTTCATGTCTTTCCAAGTTTTTGTGGAATCTGCCTGTTCATCATTTCTTATAGAACAATTGTATTCCATTACATTCATATACCCCACCTTGTTCACCTATTCCCCAATTGATGGGCATCCCTTCAATTTCCAATTTTTTACCACCACAAAAAGAGCTGCTATAAATATTTTTGTACATGTGAATTCTTTTTTCTTTTTTTTTTCGTTTGGATAAAGACCTAGTAGTGGGTATAGCTGCATCAAAAGGAATGCACAATTTTATAAGCCTCTGGGCATAGTTAAAAATCGCTCTCCAGAATGGTTGGATCAGTTCACAACTCCCTCAACAATGCATTAGTGTTCTAATTTTCCTACATTTTCTCCAACATTTATCAGTTTCCTTTTCTGTTATATTAACCAATCTTATAGGTGTGGGGTGGTACCTCAGAGTTGTTTTAATTCTCATTTCTCTAATCAATAGTGATTTAGAGCACTTTTTTCATATGTCTATAGTCACTTCTTTTTTTTTTTTTAAGCAATTGGGGTTAAGTAACTTGCTCAAGGTTACATGGCCAGTTATTATTTCTGGGTGTGGTGCTGAGTATCTGAGCCCGGATTTGATCCAGGTCATCCCGACACTGGAGCCAGTGCTCTTACTCGCTGAGCCACCTGGCCACCCCTAAGCAATTGGGGTTAAATAACTTGCTCAAGGTTACATGGCCAGGTGTTTCTGGGTGGGTGCTAAGTATCTGAGCCCGGGATTCCATCTCCAGGTCTTCTCAACACTGGAGCCGGTGCTCTTACTCGCTGTGCTACCTGGCCGCCCCTATAGTCACTTCTTCATCTGAAAACTGCCTATTCATATTCTTTAACCATTTATCAATTGGGGAATGACTGGTATTCTTATAAATTTAGAAATGAGACCTCAGAAACACTAACTGTAAAAATTTTTTTAATGTCCCAACTTTCTGCTTTCCTTCTAATCTTGGTTACATTGATTTTGTTTGTATAAAAACCTTTTCATGTAATGTAATGTAATATAATGTAATGTAAGAGTTCTTATCCAAGAAGCTGGAGTCTTTGGGAATATCAATCAGTAGATTACTATAGTCACTTACTGCTGTGTCTTATGTGTCTATCCTATTCTGCTGATCCACCACTCTATTTCTTAGCCAATACCAAATAATTTTGATGATTGCTGCTTTAAAATATTGTTTTAGATCTGATTAGCCTAGGTCACTTTTCTTTGCATTTTTCATTAATTCTCTTGACATTCTTTACCTTTTATTTTTTCTAGCTCTATCAAATAACTTTTTGTTAGCTTGATTGGTATGGTATTGAATAAGTAAATTAATTTAGGTAGAATTGTCATTTTCATTATATTAGTTCAGCCTACCCATGAGCAATTGATATTTTTCTGATTGTTTAGCTCTGACTTTATTTGTGTGAAAAGCATTTTGTAACTGTGTTCATGTAGTTCCTGGGTTTATCTTGGCAGGTAGACTCCCAAATATTTTATATTATCTACAGTTATTTTAAATGGAATTTCTCATTCTATCTCTTGCTGTTAGGCTTTGTTGGCAATATGTAGAAATGCTGATGATTATGTGGATTTATTTTGTATCTTGTAACTTTGCTAAAGTTGTTAATTGTTTCAAGTAGTTTTTAAACCAATTCTCTAAGATTGTCTAAGTATACCATCATATAATCTGCAAAGAATGATAGTTTTGTTTCTTCATTGTCTATGCTAATTCCTTCAATTTCGTTTTCTTCTCTTATTGCTAAAGATAATATTTCTAGGACAATTTTGAATAATAGTGGTGATAATGGGTATCCTTGTTTCGCCCCAGATCTTACTGGGAATGCTTCTTGCTTATTGATATTACATATAATGCTTGCTGAAAGTTTTAGATAGATACTACTTATTTTCCCCATTTGACCAATTCCATTTTTAAAGGAATTGTTTTCTTCGGTCAATTTTTTTGCTTCCTTTTCCAAGCTCTTGACTCTTTATTTTTATAATTCTCCTGTGGAACTCTCATTTATTTTCCCAGTTTTCCTCCTAACTCTCTTACTTGATTTTAAAGATCCTTTTTGAGTTCTTCCAAGAGGATTTTTGGACTTGAGACCAATTCATCTTAACCTTTGAGGCTTCACATGTAGACATTTTGACATTGTTATCCTTTTTTGAGTTTGCATTTTGACCTTCCCTGTCACCATTGTAGTTCATAGTAGCTTTCTATGGTTAGAGGACTATTTTTTTTCTCATTTTCAAAAGTTGAGTTTTGCTCCTGAGGCACAGGGGCACTCTCCGAAACTTCTTGTGTTGGGGGTCAGGTGCCTGTTCACTGGCTTTCCATGCTGGACCCTCAGATTCTGGTAGCTCGCTGTTATAGGAATGGAATGGAAATTTAAGGAATGGAAATTTAAGATCTTCCCTGACCCTAGGCCCTTTGATAGGCTTAAGTGCACCTGGAGCCTGTGGTGGGAGGCTTGTTTTTCAGTAGATACTTTGTGATTGGTGTAATAGTAATGTAATTTGAATTTGAAGATCCCTTTGTGTTGGCAAAGGTAGCAGGTACTTAGCACTTAGTAATTTAATTGATCCAGACTCTGTTGGGGAAACAGAAGTTGTAAACTCCTGTCTTCTGTTACTGATGTAACAGGAAGGGATTAGCTGAAACAGGAAGCTAATGCTGTGTGTATATAAGGAAAAGCCCCAGAGAGGCACAGTCAGAATTTCTTGGGACCAGTATCTGATGGCAGAGCAGCCACAGAAGAGAGAATGGAGAACTGAGCCAGAATTTCCTGAGAACTTGTAGTGGTGGAGCTTCTTCTGAACAGGAACCCAGAGCCCTGAGTCTTGAGCCCTGAGCCTGCAGCCCATAGCCCACAACCCACAGCCCAAAGCCAGGAGCCAGGAGCCCAGGTGACTGAGAAAGCATGACTGGGATGCTGAGACTTTGTTTGTGGCTTGGTTGAGCCTTGAATTCCCTGGAGCAGCAATGGTGAAGGATCTGACATGGACCAGACCCTGTGAACTTCAGTGTGGAGCAGGTCCTACCCAGAGAGCTGTCTGACAGTGAACCCAAGGTGACAATCGAGTAAATCCAGGTAGAATCTGGGACCATGTAAGGGGATCCAGGGAATCTGAGAACAGGCCCCAAGTCAAGATGAAAAGACCTCTCCCTGGGTACTGATTAAAGATGAAATTGTAGTTTACTAGTGGCCTAGGGGTGGAGGGATTTGTGTATGATACTTAGTAATTGATTGATGAACAAGTGACTGAGTTAATCAAGACTTTGCCCCAAGAGTGGAAGACTTTGCTGAATAAGTGACTGATTGAGTTAACTTAAGAGTGCCCTATGAGTGGAAGAATTTGCCCCATGAGTGGAAGACTTTGACAATTGTACTTTGAGACTATATTGTGATCTTATATTGTTATTTTCTGTGATACTTTGCCCCATGAGTGGAAGACTTTAACTATTGTACTTTGAGAAGTTGTAATATTGTGAATGCCATACCTTGATTTTCTGTGAAAGTTTTGCTTTGATTTGTTATGGAATAAATAGAGTGATCACTATACTGTGTAATCAGAACTTAAAAGCTGATCACAGTAGAATTCTTCTGGAAAGCTGTTTGTACATGGCATTACAATTGGGCAGTGGGGTCCAGAGGGTTGCTACATTCTCTGAGCCAGGAGAAGGCTACATAAACCCTGTTGTGAGACTTTGTTTTGGGGCTCACTTTGAGAAGCGTTGTGTGATTTGACCAGACAGGACTCTGGGCAGCCATTGAGAGCCCCCTAGCTTTGAAAAACCCAGATGTTGATGCTTCCCTCTCTGGTAACTATGACTAGGTATGGATGTAATGGTTAGACAGTTGGAGGCCTGTCTGCTGAAATGTTTCTCTGTCTTATAACTTCTGCTTGTAACCTGTCTGTATAATCTGAAGTTTGGGGTGCTGACTTTTCCCCCTGAACTAGGTAAATTATATGTTTGATTGATTAAAGCAAGATTATTAACCCATTTTGAGTTGCTTTCCTTTAGAAAAGCAGATCTAAGAACCTGTGTTGGCAGCCATCCTGGGGATGCTGGGGTGCTTGCTGCTACACTTGTCCACTGCCTTGTGGGTAGCCTGGCTTAGTTGTGCCTGTTGTGCTGGGGTTATGAGGTAGCAATTTACTTTCTACCCTGGGGCTTGAGGCTTCACAACTGGCATGCTGCACCACTAGCCTGCTGAACCATGATTTACAAGCCTCAGTTGCTGGCCTGTGTTGTAGCTAAGAGCCTCTTACTGGTTTTTCCGGATATTGTCTATGCTGGTCTACACTCTCCTTTTACCTAAGTGAGACAGACCTTTCCTGAACTCCTTCTAAGTTATCTTTTTTTGGAGAGGGGGAAGGCAAGGCAATTGGGGTTAAGTGACTTGCCCAAGATTACACAGCTAGTAAGTGTGTCAAGTGTCTGAGGCCAGATTTGAACTCAGGTCCTCCTGACTCGAGGGCTGGTGCTCTATTCACTGCACTACCTAGCTGCCCCTAAGATATCTTAAGCTGAAAAATTGTTTCACTCTGTTTTTTTGTGGGTTGTGTCACTCCATAATAGGTTTAGAGGCTTAATTTCACATTGTGTCTGAGGGAAACTAGGGAGAGCTTAGGCAACTTCCTGGCTTCTCTCTGCTGTCTTGGCTCCATGCCTGTTTTTAATTTTTCAATAATTTTTGCTTTTAATTATACTATTCTCTGATTTTCAGGGGTCCTAGTTTAATATTTAACCGTGCTTTCTAGATTTTAAGTTACATGTCCAATTTATTCATCTAATCTCTTCTTTCTCTTGTTGATGAAAGAAATTAGAGAAATACAATTTTCCCTTAATGATTGTTTTTGTTGCATCCCACAAATCTCATATGCTGTCTCATTTTTGTCATTTTCTTTGATTAAATTTATTCATTGTTTCTATGTTTTGTTCATTTAGGATCAAATTATTTAGTCTTTTTTAAAATTAATTTTGATCCCTTCTTCAATGGTTCTTTACCATATACAGTTTAATTTCATTGTTTAATTTTTCTTTGTCTCTTAGTAACTTTTTAATGTGCTAATATGTGATCAAATTGTGTAAAGGTGCCATACATAGTTCAGACAGATGTATGTGGCTTTCTAGTCCTAGTCAGCAATTGCTAACAAATTATCATTTCCTAAATTTCTAAATTCTAGAATTTCTAATAAATATTCTAAAACTAGTCATATCTTTAATATCTTATTTATGGTGATAGATTTGTCTAGGTCTGAAAGAGGGTACATTGAGGTACTCAACAGTTTTAGTTTTACTGTTTATTATAAGTGTGTACTATCATACCTGTTTGAAGAGACAAGATGTTACTATGATATAGAAATGTGGACTAGGTGATAGGACAATCAGATGCATTCAGTCCTGCCTGCATTGCAATCTGCATCAATAATGATAACAATAATAATAGCAATAGCTTTATTTAGGGCTTTAAAGTTTGCAAAGCACATTACATATATTGTATCATTTGAGAGAGCTACCAAATTGATCACAGATCACAGATTTGTTTGTGGACTTTGAAATTACTAAAAGAATTGCAGTTTCCAAAACACAGTACAACTTGTCCTCTTTTCCTGTTACTGCTGGGCCCAGATTATGGTTCTTTTGCATTTTTTTCATTTATTTGATCATTCATTAGCATGTATTAAATGTTCTTACTTTATACAAGGCATTGTGCTAGTCACCAGATATACAAAGGCAAAAAACTGCAATATTTTTTGTCTACAAGAATCTTTCATTCTACGAGGAATACTTTCTACCTATCCAAGATATAAGTTCTGATTAACTTAATGAGCAGCCAATCTAATGCATGCTATAATCTAGATCAATAGCCATTCACTCTCCACTTGATTTTTCCTATGTAAATTAAAAAATTAAACATTTTAATAAATATCCATTTGCAATACATTGTGCAAGATGCTGGAGTCACAAAGGAAAAACCAAAATCTATTTCTTCTATCAAGAAACATCCATTTTACTAGGAGCATGCAACATGTACACAGATCAACAAGCACAAGATAGTTTGAGGACAGAAAGCTAATGAATAGTGGGATCAGGAAAGACTGTTGGATTGAACTGCATTAGGATTGGCTTCTGGCATGAGCCTTGAAGGAAGCAGGGAAACATAAGAGACAGAAATAAGGAAGAAGTAAATTCCAGGCATGGGGAAATAGTCTGTGCAAAGAAACATGGATGGAATATGGGGCATTGCAAACTCAAGAAAAAAAAATACAATAAATTTGAGCCTAAAACACCATTCAGATAAAATCCCTAGTTTTTCACTAGCTGCTTGCTTCCTACAGACTTCAACAATCCTTGTAATAACTTTGGATTTCAGGTATCCAAACTTTTGGATTAGCAAGCATGTCTTTGAAGCACTCATCCTTGCCCCATGCTTCATTATTATAGGCTCTGATGTAGTATATTCTCTGTCTCTGTAAAGACAGTTTTTCAGCTTCTACAGTCTGATTTTTGAAGAATGGATTCACATGACAAAAGTGATATGTTAGGAAGATTTATTTGTCAGCAGTGTGCAGAATTTAGAGACAGAAGATACTATGGGAAGAGAGAACAGTTCAATCCAATTCCACTCAAGAAACTATTAACTATTGTTTGCCCTGTGTGGATTATTAGATTTATTTTCAAGTGATCATGCAATGCTAAGGATACCCTTTAGTGTTTTGGGATATGATGCAATTTGGCATGATGTTGGCTATCTTCCATCAGTAGCTAATCCATTAACTATGGATTTTCTTCCATTAGAATGCTGAATAGTTGAATAGGACATCCTCTTGACACTGTGAAGACTATTGGTGAACATGTATCTCCATGTTTTATTCCTACCTTTATCTCTCCATCTATTTAATGAAATGATTACACCTAGTAATCTTTTTTCCCAAGCAATTGGGGTTAAGTAACTTGCTCAAGGTTACACACAGTTATTTCTGGGTGTGGTGTTAAGTATCAGGGCCTGGATTCGATCCCAGGTTATCCCGACTCTGGGGCTGGTGCTCTTACTCACTGTGCCACCTGGCCACCCCTAAGCAATTGGGGTTAAGTAACTTGCTCAAGGTTACATGGCCAGGTGTTTCTGCACCTAGTAATCTTTTATAATCTTAATCTATATAGAGAAGATAGTACTTTTAGAGAAAAGTCTTTAGAATTCGTTTTTTATATACCGTATTAAGTATTTTTTTGGTAATTAATGGAAAATAAATCCAATAAAATTTTAATTTTCCTTATACTTCTGAGTCAGTTGTGTAACTGTGATGATATGCTGTTCTTTAGAAAATAATTTATAAAACTTTTGGTTGTTTGCTTTTGGTATTTTCAACTTGATTCTTGAAGTGACCTTCCTTGTAAAGATTTTGAGTAGACATATAGATATGTAGTTGTTGATGACTTCTCAGTCACTTTTAAAAAAGGAATCACACTATTGTAAAGCCAAGTATGAGCAGCTTTCCAGAGGACTGCTGCTGTGAACATCTTTCAAGGTTCTGATTATACATTATAGTGAACTCTCTATTTATTAAATAGCAAACTAAGACAAAACATTCACAATAAACAAAGTACAGCATTCAGAATGTTATAACTTCACAACTTATCACTAAAATGCCACATAGTTTTCACTAAAGTGGTCACATAGTTTTAAGCAAAAGATAACATTCATTTAGTGAGTTCTTCATTTAGTAAATCCTTAATATAATCACCCTTAAGGAGACAAGCTTCCTTAATTGACAAAAAATACAAAGGTCAAATTCTCCAACCATGGGGTGCAAATAAGTTACAAGTCATCAGTTACTACTAAGTACCCTCCTAAGGGGTATAAAGTATAAAGTGCAAAGTATAAAGGCCATCCACCCCTAGGTCACAAATAATTTACAATCTCATTAGTCTGCATTAAATTCCCAAGGAGCGGTTTTTTCATCTTGATTTGAGGCAGGTTCTCAGTTTCCATGGTTCCTCTTCCATGGTCCCAGCTCCTAACCAAATCCACCAAACCATAGCTTGGGTTCAAAGACAGGCAGCTCTCAGTTCCTGCAGTTCACATTCCATATTGAAGCTCGCAGTGTCCAGTCCACCTCAAGTTCTTCACAGTTTCTGTTCCTGGGAAAAAAAAAGTCTTAACAAAGCCACAATAACATTTATAACATTGCCAGTACCCTTATCAAAATCACTTTCTGCCTGTGAAATCAACATAGACCCAAAACAGACAGACAAAGTACAAACATCACAGTCATGCTTTCTCTGGCAGCTCTGGCCTTCAGAAGTCTTTGGCAGATTCATCTGGTTCTTGGAAGCTCTCAGCAGGAATTTGGCTGGCTTTCAGAAGAAGCTCTGCCACCATAAGCTCCGTCTGCAAAATCACTTTCTCCTCAAAGTTCTGGCTGGTTCTGGAGGAAGCTCTGCCACCATAAGCTACCTTCTCAAAATCAAAATCACTTTCAGCAGTCTGGGCCTCTTCTCCTCAGCCTCCACTATGCTTGCTCCAAGAAGTTCTGACTCTCCAGCTTGTGCTTTTACTTATATATGGTATTAGCTTCTTCCTGCCCCACCCCTTCCTGTCAGCAACAGAGGTTCATACCTTCTGTTTCTTAACAGAGGCTTGATATAATTAACTTGAAACTAAGTGCTAAGTATCCATTTACTTGCCAATACAAGGGGATCTTTCAAATTCCATTACTATTACAACCATCCATGATTTTCTCAGGTTTTTTAAATCTCCTTCCAAATACATTTTGAAAATCAATTCCTCAAAAGAGATAGAGCCAAGTAACTATATTATCATCAATTATTAATATATTAGTTAATTAAATTGTATTGTGTGTAGTATGTATTGTGTTTATTATGTATAATTAAAGTATATTATGAAATATATTAGTTAAATATATTTCAAATTATTTATAAGAAAGATCAATCTATCTACAAGCATTATTAGGCTCCTATTCTGTGCCAGGTCCTATGCCAGACACTGGAGATACAAATAAAGGAAAAAGATAATCCCTGCTCTCAAGGAGTTTATAATCAAATGGAGGAGACAACATGTAAACAACTATGTACAAACAAGATATGTACAGAATAAATTAGGGGTAATCAACAAAGAGAAGGTACTAACATTAAGGGAGATCTGGGAGATAGTTTGTTGAATCTTTGTAATGCTCTATAGAATATAAACCCTATTTAATAATGTGAGCTATTGACCTCTACAAAATTTCTTGGCTTATATTGCTTGACAGCCAACCTAAAGGGGGTAATTTTCTCCCTTTTTGATATGTTATCATCATAGAACACCTAGGAAATCTGGATAAAGCTTAGTTCTTGTCTAGGTCTACTCCAAAGTGACTCAGTATTTTTACTCTTACATAGGCAGCTAGTGGTGAATGGATAGAGTATTGTACCTGGAGTCAGGAAGATTCATCTTCCTGAGTTCAAATCTGGCCCCTGATACTAGCTGTGTGAACCTGGGAAGTCTTAAACCCACTTGCCTTAATTTCTTCATCTACAGAATGAGCTGTAGAGTTAAATTGTAAACCACTTCAGTATCTTTGCCAAGATAACCCTAAATGGGGTCACCAAAAGTCAGACATGACTGAAAAATGACTAACAACAACACTCATATTAACTATATGAGTATCAACTGTAGGACATCCTTTGTCTCACCTATCACAGAAAAGGCATAAGGACTCATAGAAGTCCTTGAATAGATATACGAAAAGCACTCAAATAAATCATTACGTTCATTAGACTCTCCTTGGAAGATTAATACACTGTGGTAAGCTACTGAACAAAAGAAGTGCCCTTTATATCAGAACTGCCCTGTCTGAAAACTCACAACAGTAGTGGGTTAGGGAAAGTTCCTATCTCTTGCTCTACTTTGGCATGATTTTAGTAAGTACAGCAGGTAAATGATGATCCTTTATAGGAAGTCCTCTTCCTTCTCCAAGTAACACATTAGGTTCCATGGATACATGGCTCTCATATACAGGATCAAATCTTTTTGGAAATCTTACACTTAGGAACTTTCAAAACCAAGTCTGATAGAGTCCACCCTTAAATACTGGCTGCTTACCATGTTCTGCTGTAAGTTGCCATTTTCAGCTACTTAGCAGGGGTATGGGGTGGGGCAGGAAGAAACAACTCCTTCCTCCCCTTCCCCAACTTGCTGCATTCCTGTGTGGAAGTCTAGGAGTGAGAAAACATGGGATAAGGAAAATGGGCAAGTCATTTCACAGCTCCTTTTTACAGGCTGGGGAAAAGCAGCTTTTTTTGAAAAGAATCTCTACCCCTTGACTCAGGGGACCAACCAGTTCTCTGTATCCTTTCAGAAAGGCAAGAACTCATATATACCTTCATGGGAGATGCCCTTACAATGCCCTGGAACCTCAGTAAGATGATGGGGGACCTTCAAATTGATCAAGAGCTCCTTTGATCACTTCCCTAACTATAGTAATTACAATCTAAAATGTTACAAGTCGGAATCTCTATGAGAAAAAAAATGACAAAGGGTTAAAAAAGGAAATTCGTATCATCCTTTTTCAAAGATGAATAACAAGTCCCCCCTCCCCCATCAGTGAAAGTGGCAGCTTGACCTTTTTTGCTTATTTTTAAGCAGTGTAACATTTACAAAATGAAAGCAAGAATGCACTTGTTGAAAGAGACAACAGACAAAAGGGTAAATGATCAATCTTTTTGTTAAATTAAGAAAGCAGAACCTATAGTAAGTGCAATGATCCAGAGAACCATTTACAGGAAAATTGCTATCAGGCAACAAAAGAGTAACACAATGGCTCTTTATTTCATCAGTATTTCACATTGTATTGACAAGTGATGGTGATGGAGTCACATTAACACTGAGCATGTACTGAGTTCCGGAGTCAGAGGAATTTAAACTTTTTTTTTTGATGTATTATCCTGCAACTGCCAGCCTGCCAAGTGAAGATAAAAAGCCATTAACAATAGGAGAGTGGAGGAGGAAATATTTCCTTGGGAGATTCAAATTTTCAGCTGAGTTTTTTTTTCCATAGTTGTAAAATAATTGAGAGCTATTTAGAGCTAAGTAAACCACAAGTTTTGTTTTTAACCTTCTTATAGTGTTCCCAGAAGGATTGGATTCAGACTAAATCAGAATGTTAAAAAATACTTCCAGAAACTTTCTTCTTTAAGCTTTTTCTCACCCTTGATAGAGGAATGTAAACAGGGAGGTCCTCCTGAGATTTGTCTCATCTAACAATTTTACAAATGACCTAAAAGATGAAGTTTATAGTGCAATCCCCAGGGTTGCAGATGATGGCGTCATACTCTAATGGACAACAAATGCAAAGCTGGCAGAGATCATAGGCTTCTAGATTTAGAACCGAAAGGGACTGAAATCACAAGAGGCTATTTTGAGGTTGTGTGAATGAGCAAAAAAAAAATGTGGACAAGTGAAAGGCAATACATTTAGGGAAAAATAATCCAAACTAGATCCATAGGTTGGTCACTTCTGTTATTAGGTTTGATCTGGGAAAAGAACATGGTAGCCATGAATAATAACAAAAATGAACTTCTCTCAGTTCTATCCCTGACTCTCTGGACTTTATCATCACTCCTTAGCTACCTTATCATCCTAGAAGATGCCTCTACCCCTGAAGCTTCTCCCATTGATGAATTCTTTAAGAAACTTCTGCTTTGAGGAACTGTCAAGGCTAGCCATCTTTTATTCTTCTCCACCTCCACTAAGATCTTTCTAAGCCTTACTACCTTGCCTTTCCTGCCTTCTCACCCTGAAGAGGTGATCCATCCATCCTTGTGGTGTTCTTACATTGAGAGATGCTTCCCTTTCTAAAGCCCTCTCCTCTTGTTGGTGAGTTCCTGCAAGCATCTTCATTTAGAGGAAATGCCTAAGCCAGATATTCTTTACTCTTCCTGGCTCCACTTCTGACTTTCTGGATTTCTCCACCTTTCCCCTATGCTAGTACCTTCTCACCCCATTTGCTTTTCAATTCTTTATGTATTGTCTCATTTCATTAAAATGTAAGCTTCTTCAGAGAAGGGATTGTCTTTCTGTGTTTTAGTGTGTATTCCAAATGCTTAGCATAGTGCCTAGTATATAGTCAGTCCATTGTGAATGCTTGTTGGCTTTATTTCTATAGCATTTTAAAGGAGATAATTTGCTATATTTAAATCATTGATCATATTCAAACCTTACAACAGCCTCATGAGAAACCTGAGAAGCCACTGATTCAATGTGCTACCTTTCTCTGAAAGTGCAACCAAATGCTCAGTATCAATAGAGAGCATATTTGTAGGACACATGCAGAACCATATGGTGTCTGATGGTTGTCAAGAGAGCCTCTCTGTCCTGAAATACCTTCCTGATCAGGTTCACAGGCAAATAAACTGCCACCATTTGAGTCATTCTTTGTATTAGTCATTGCCCTAAATAGGCATTCTTATTTAAAAATGCAAGTACAATGGAGAGGGATAAAATATAATGCCATTTTCTGTCTTCACTCTCATCTTAGGTAGTTGTGGGAGTGGCCACATTGAGAATCTTTGAGACTTGAAGACTAGACAAAGTAATATGGAAAGGAGACGTGATCATGGATGTTTTAGTAACAAGTGATTGAAGAACAGCACCAGAGATTGGGACTAGGCATGAGGGATGTCCAACAGAAGGTGGGGATGTAGTCAGTATGTTTTGAGATTTAGGGGTAGAATTCTGGTCTTTAGAAGGATCTGAAGTGACTAAGGCAGGCAGCCTCTTTCATAAAAGTTGGAGATACCATACAAGTTACCAAAATAAGAATTCGAGCTAGAAAAGAACATGACAGAGACTCTTTGAACAAAAGCACAAGATGGGCAACTAGTCCCAGGAGAATATTGGAAACAAATAAAGGCTATCCAGGTTAATTTATTGTTCATGATGAACTGCTAAGATATTGGTCTAGGACTTTATACTGCCCCTAACTAGAGGAAGGATTAATTTAGGGCTTAATTTATAGGTAGAACTTATGTGGCCTTATGTGATGAGGTTAGAGAAATATAGGGCAGTGAGTCAAAATTTTTTAGAGTAATTATTACTACCTCCCCATGTATGCTCACTGTGATGAACATATTACTGAATCACAGGTAGATTATGGGACAGTATGAGATTGCTGGGAGTTTGAGAATAGGTACCTAGAAATCATGGTTGAGTAATGAATAACAGATCCATGATGAAGGTAATTAGGATGTGTGGGAGGCAGACTTACCTTTTCAAACTTTGCCATTGGGGATGGCAACCATGTTATCCATGACTTGATCTGATAAGTTCCTTGGTAGTCATCAAAGATAGAAGCCTGAACTGTGCTGTCCCTGGTTCTAATCCTTTATAGAATTTCTTATGGCCTTATTGTCCTCTGTTGACATTGCACATGAAAACAGGCAGCTGTACAAGACTATGTTACCAATGATGGCTGTTTTATATCATAAAATATTGGAGCTGGAAGAACCTTAGAATTAATCTATTTTAGCCCTTTCCTTTTATAGATTAGAAAATTGAGGCCCATAAAGAGTAAATTTGTTTTCTTTAATTCATACAGTTTGACAGAGCTGAGGCTGGAACTTGACTGTCCAGTGTTCTTTCACCTCCCCTGCTCTTTCTCCCTTTTGGTGAAGTCTGACAACTCTTCATTATGTTGGAATTATTCTTTAAATAATCTTTAAATCAGTTGTCTCTCATTGTTGATCCTAATGGACAGCCCTTGCTAGCCATTTAATGTCAAGAAACTGAGAGGAAGGCCCCCAGCACATTGGGTGTACTCACTGTGGTGGATTTGCATTCAGGCATCAACAAGAGTCACTCCAAATGATCAGGTATGGATGGGTTGCAATATGAACAGTTGATGGGAATAGCCATATCATTTCCCTCCTCACTTAATATTATTTTATTTTTCCAATTACATGTCATTTTGAGTTCCAGATTCTTCTTCCTCCCTTCTCCCTTCCCCAACACAGCAAGCAATCTGATATAGGTTATACATGCACAATCATGTTAAACATATCTCCACATTGTCATATTATGAAAGAAGAATCAGAACAAAAGGGAAAAACCATGAGAAAGGAACCCACCCCCCCATGGGGTACCTGGGGTGTAAATCAATTTGTAATAAAATCAGTCTGTAAAACCAATTTGTAAAACCAGTCAATTTGTAAAACCAGTCTGTAAAATCACATTTCCCTTTCCCAGCCTCAAACTCTGCCCCTCTCCCCTATCCGCACTCTGCCTAGGCAACAACTTGTGACTCCTTTGTCCTAACTTAATCTCCTCATGTCTCCTCTGGTCTGGCCCAAATCTTATCTCCAAGTTAAACTATCTATGCACTGAAGTCACAAGTTCCTCTCAGTCTGCCCTAACTTTTTATCCCTATTGTAGTTGCCTCATGTCTCCTCCGGTCTGGCCCGAATCTCATCTCCAAGTTAAATTATCTATGTACAAGTTAGCCTTGGTTCCCTTACATCCATCCGGTCAGCCCTAACAATGGCAGCCCTACCCTTTAAAAATAAAAGCCTGTGCCCCCTTCATTTGCAGGTCCCCTAAGGACCTTTGCCTGCTACAAAGCATAAAATAAACTTTTTCAGCTCTCACTCCAATTAAGCCTGAGACTTTGAATTCTTTCCAGACGCTATTGCAGGTTTTCTGGTCTTAGATAAGATTGGAGTTCCTGCTGAACCTAATAGCCATCCCTCATCACCCCCCCACACACACACACAAAGTGAAATTAGTATCTACATTCAGACACCATATTCTTTCTCTGGATGTAGACACCATTTTCCATCATGAGTCTTTTGGAATTGTCTTGGATCATTGCATTACTGAGAAGAGTTAGATCCATCAGAGTTGAGCACTGCATAATGTTGCTCTTACTGTGTACAATGTTGTCCTGGTTCTACTCACTTCACTCAGTATCAGTTCATATAAGTCCAGGTTTTTCTGAGATCTACCTGTTCATCTTTTCTTACAGCACAATAGTATTCCGTTACATTCATATACTACAACTTTTCTGCCTTTCCCCAATTAATGGGAAAATGCCCATATTATTGAGACCGCAGAGGCTCTCAAAATAACTTGCAGATGCCAAACCCATAGAGCAATTCCAGTATATGTAAGCTTGCTTAGGAAGAACATGCTAGCTTCAACACCTAGAAATGGACTATAATGGCTAATAATCATTGCTGGCATTCATATAATACTTTAAATTTTGCAAAGTTCTTTTATAAATGTTATATCACTATACGCTCACAAAACTCTGGAAGGTATGTACTATAATTATCCACATTTCACACATAAGGAAACCGAGACAGAAAACCTGACTTGCTCAGGGTCACACAGCTGATAAGTGCCTGAGGTCACATTTGAACATAGGTCTTCTTAACTCAAAGTTCAGTGCTCTATTTATTATGCCACTGAACCAGATTGAGTTGACTACTTGAGTCACATGAGTAGTGACTGCAAATCATAAGGTTCTGATCTATTAAGTAGCTTCAAAGTATTCTGTAAGTGCAAGGTTATTCATTATGTATTAAGTGATTGACACAATTTCTATGAAATAAAACCATTTTCTTAGTCAATTGAACAAACACATTTTGGGGGGAGTGGGTAGGGAATAAGTTTTAAACAAGAACAAAGCTCAGGGAAAATTATTTATGAGAATTGGCCAACTCATTGGTGAGCAGGCTATTGAAGCCTGTAATTTGGGATAATATTCTGTTTAGCAAATAACTTGCGAATATTCTTTGTTTATAATAATAGCTGGAAGAGTGCCACTAGATTGGCTGTCTTTCTGCAAGTTCTGTTTAGCCAATTAGGGTGAAATCCTCTGAATTGGTTTACTAGCAAAGCCCGGGATATCTTAATAGCACTTACCCCACCCCCAGGGTTGCTGTGAGGATCAAATGAGAAAAGAATTGTAAAATACTTAGCACAGTGCTATAGAAATGCTAGCTATTATTATTATTATTGTCGTTTTTTTTCACTTATTGTGTGATAATGTGGGACACTTTTAGCACCTTGTCTCCAGGTAAGAGCCATTTGTTGACCATTGTTCTGAATCACTGAGCCAAATCCACTTCCTATGGGAATGGGGGTAGAAAGAAGTGAAAAAAGTTTGGTGTGGACACAAGGAACTGGTAAAGTTCATCTTTTCTTGTCATGATTAGAACAATAATGATCACTTTCCACCTGCTTTATAAATAACTGATATGGAAATAAAAATGAGACCAATTTAAGGAGGGCATCTGGGTGTACACAAATAAATTGCATGTGGCTCACTGCAAATTGGCTAAGTTAGAACAGTACTGTTAATTTTTCTTTAATGTTAGCGTTCCTGAAATACCTCCACCACCTGAAGATTTATGCTTAGCTTTCCTCATAATCTCTTTATGTGTAATTTTTAAAAATTGCTTCGGGTATCTAAAGATGCCACTGATTCCATCCTAATTAACACACATAGTCTACAAGTCCCAGTAGCTGTGACAAAAGTGCTAATGGGTTTCATTAGTTGTTCCGTATCATCCTTTTTATGAGGCACAAAGCTAGAAATGCCTCCCACATGAGACATAATAATAAAGAGCAAATAGATAAATTGAGCTCTCTGGCCCAGTAACTTTTGGGATGCATGTTTCACAATTTTCTTTTCAATGAATGAACACTGTAACCAGCTAAAGAAACAAAAACAAAAACCAGCTGCTTTCTTCAGACCACCTTCCTTTTTTTTAGAGAATATCACAAAAATAAGGAGTAGTGTGATATATTAGATAGAGTTCTGGGTTTAGAGTTGGGAAGACTTAGATTCAAACACAGTCTCTACAACTCATGTTTTGTGTGCCCTTGGACAAACCATTTGCATTCCTTAGCCAACTTCCTAGGACTTTTATGCTAAATCATAGATTTCAATCTTCTTGTAATGGACAACATAGATTGTTTCACTTTTTGCTTTTGTACCCTCATTTCTTAGCAGAGTTAGAATATGCCTGGGCACAGTTAATAAATATTTTTCTATTGATTGGTTGATTTCATTTATACTTAGAGTTCCTCATCTATCAAGGAAATCACAGATCATTTTCATGACACATACATCAGAGAAAGGATAATATATAAGTAGTTTCATAGCTTAGAGGAGCCTGAATGATTATCTATTTCCATCTCCTTTTCTTACAGATGAAGAGACTGAGCTCTTTTCTAAAGAAATTAAATGATTTATCCAAGGTCCCATGGATAATAAGCAATAGAATTGAGTACTGAACTCAGGTCCTCTAAACTCAAATGGTTTTTGCACTGGACCTTATTGCTAAATCTCTTTTTAGGGAAACAACAGGTTTTCATTTTGATTAGACTTAGGAAAAAATGGTGTGATGAAATTCTTTCTGACTTTCATACTTCCTTCCTAGGTAACTTTAGGCAAGTCGCTTTATCAGTAAAATGCACTACCTACTTCACTAGGTTTTTCTGAGGCAAGGGTTTGTAAATCTTAAAATTTACATTTAATTTTTATTATTGTTACTGGAAAATACCAGAATAATTCATTCACTGATTTTTCAACACCTAATAGTAATTACAAAGTCAAAGTGTGATAGAGTAGAAAGTACCCTAGATTTGGAATTTGAGAACCTGATTTTGAAACCCCAACTATTTCCTAGCTCTAACACTTTGACCAAATTACTTATATTCCATGGGTCTCAATGTCTTTACTATAAAATGAAAGACTTGAATTATATGAAATCTAAAAAGGTCCCTAAATTTCTTGTTATACATCAGATTGATGAGTCTTGTGTATTTTATTAGGAAATTGCTAAAAAAAATTATCCTTCTTCTAAACCCAGTGGAGAAAAAGAGCCTAGTGGGTAGAGAAGTATAATTCAAATAAAGTGGTTACATCTAGATTCCTTTATGTAGAGTACCTTCTATTTGCTTTTGTCATCTGCATTAGGAATATGCTAGTTGCCAAGTAAAGTCAGCTAAGTAGTTTTCTAGAGGTATTGTAGCTTACTAGATAGGCTATTTGACTTGGAGTCAGGTAGACTTGGATTCAGATTCCATCTCAAGCACTAACTAGCCTTGTGACTCTGGGCAAGCCTTAACCTCTCTTAGCTTTAGCTTTCTCTGCTATAAAATGGGGATAATAATAGCATGAATTTTATCGGGTTATTATGAAGAACAAAATGAAAAAATGTATATTTAAAGCATTTTTAAACTTTAAAGAATAAAAGTTAGCTATTATAATTGTTATTGAATTAATTATTATTATTATTATTATATAGCCTTTGGCTAGAAAAAGTAAGAAGTCCATCTGAAGTAAATTGAAAGTTTCAATGTATATTGAAAACACTGCTGGTATAATTGCTAAGCCACAGTTGAAGACCTTGGGAAGATTTTTGAAAATAGTATAGGTGTGCTGCAGGCCTGGAGAAGAGGAAATATTGTTCCAATTTTCCAAAAAGGAGAGGATTAGGTCAGTTATCTTGACTTTTATTCCTGGAATGATTCTATAAAGAGATGGTGTGTAAGCAATCAGAAAGAAAAATGATGCTTATTAAAAGTCAGCATAGCTTAATCAAGAATTGGCAAGGCCAGACTAACCTAATTCCTTTTTTGAACTAGACTGTTAGATCAATAGAACAACATAGTGTTGGATGGACTTTTTTTTCTTTTCTATTTTCTTTTCTATTTTTAAGACTCAGTTTCTCCCTCTCATTCACTTCACAGTCTTGATCTTATTACTGATCATCCTAGGTGGTTTGAACTGCTCTGTTTCTAGCCTAAATCTATTTGTCCTTCTCTAAGCAACTGAGTAGTACCCCACACACTCTCAGGGGCTCACCATATTAATGTCAAATATAGCACGCATGCCTAATTGGAATTGCAGCTCAGAACTCCCAAACTCAAAAGGTCCACGAGCCTCTGCTTCTTCCAGTAGCTGCGATTATGGGTGTGTACCACTATACCTGGCTGAAGATACAAAATGGCACTATGATACAGAGATGTGGGCTAGATGATAGGACAACCAGGTATATTCTGACTTGGCCAAATAACCAGATACAAGGCTTGGTCACAAATGTGTTGATGTCAATTTGGAAGGAGTTTTTCAGAGGAGTATCCAAGTGATCTATCCTTAACCTTGTGCTATAAAAAATACAGGGTGGGGAGATGTCACTAAACAGCCTTTCATGGAAAAGGTATAAGAGTGTTGGTACATTGCAAGCTGGCAGCCAAAAAGGTTAATGAGAATTTAGACTTCATCAAGTGAGGCCATGTCCAGAACGAAGGAGGTCATAGTTCCTCTTTATTCTTCCCTAGTCAGAGCACTCCTGTAGTTCTGCATTTAACTCTGGGAATCACAGTTTAAGAAATCCTAGACAAGTTGGGGATGAATTCAGAAGAGGATGACCAGGATGAAGAGAAGACTGAGAAATATGCCATTTTAGGGATGAACTGAAGGAAATAGGGATGCTTTGCCCAGAGCAGATAGGGAAAATATGACAGAAATAGTCAAGAAAATGGAAGTCCATCACATGAAGAAAAAGAATCAACTATTTTTTTGCTTAGTCCTAGAAAGCAAAACTAGAGGCAAAAGATAGAAGTTGCAGAAAAAACAGATTAATATGAATGTTTTTAAAATGTCATTTAGAAACATCTCAAAATTGGAGTATACTGCCTAACAATATGGGGCAGCTAGGTGGTACAGTAGATAGAGTATCAGGCCTGGAGTCAGGAAGACTTTTCTTCAAATTTGGCCTCAGACACTTAATAGCTGTGTGACCCTAGGCAAGTCACTTAACCTTGTTTGCCTCAGTTTCTTCATCTGTAAAATGAGCTAGAGAAAGAAATGGGAAACTGCTGCAGTACCTTTGGGAAAAAAATCCCCAAATGGGGTGATGAAGAGTCAGACATGACTGAAAAATGACTAAACAACAACAAGACTTATAATGTAGTAGGTTCACTTCATTAGAGCTTGTTAATCTGAGTCTAGATGCCCACTTCTCAGTAATGTTATAGAATGGATTCTTGGCCAGGCATAGGTTTGACTAGTTGGCTTTTTTAGGTGCCTTCTAACCTTTTGATGTTGTGATTCAGTAGGTCAGGCATTCAGTAAAACATTTAAGCACTTAATATATGCCAAGAAATATTCTAATCTCTGAGAATTCAGAAAGGCAGAAACATGACTCCTGCCCTCAAGCAGCTAATATTCCAATGGGAGAGACAACATCTAAATAATTAGGGACATAGAACATATATAGAGAGCACATGAAGGTAATCTGAAAGGGAAAAACTGTGGGGACTAGGAAGACATCTTGAAGAAGGTGGGATTTGAAATGAGTCTTTTAGGAAGCCAGAAAAATTGTGCTAGATCATGTCCCATTTCCTGGCTAAACAAGAGGAAAATTTCATGTTTCCAGTTGAATTTTGATTTTTTTTAAATTCTGATTTTAAAAAATTGCTTAAAAATGCTAGTGAACTGCTTTTTAAATGCATTTGAAAAATTATGTAATTACTTGTTTTGCTAACTCAACATTGTATAAAAATACTGTGAGTTAATAACTATTAAGTACCATGACCATCTGACTACAATACAGACAATTCTCACTTTATGCAAAGAATTCTGAAAGAAACTTGAATGAGTATTCCGAACGAGGATCTGACTGAGCTGTTAGCTGCAAAGATTGCAGAAGGGAAGCTTCAGAAACCAAGGCTGAACCAAAAAGGTTTACAATGAGACAGTTAGCAGAGGCATTTACGTTGGAGTGAATTTTTTTCTTGCATTGAAAAGTTGGATCCAAATCAAGATTTTAAAAGTTCGAAGAGTAGTTGAGGACAATATTGCTTTCTATGATCAGATACACGAGGAAAAAGATAACTTCTATCCAAACATTTCTCAATAACTTCATAAAAACATTGCTCAGCCAACCACCAGTGATAAAGGCTAGGTATAGTAAGTGGGGAATTGACAACATATTGAACATCTATGTTACTTTATTATACACTATTTGCATACTTTATTATTAACTTTACTTTTAATTTAATAATTCTGTTTATTGTCATGGTACAGTGTTTAATATGTCTAAATTTTAGCATATTTTATGACTTGCATAAAGGAATTATTTGGCTTATTCTTTTTACATTTTTTGGTTTATTTTTATTCTCCCCCCAATAGTATTTTATTTTTTCCAATCACATGTAAAGGTAGTTTTCAACATTTACTTTTATAAGTTTTTGAGTTCTAATTGTGTGTGTGTGTGTGTGTGTGTGTGTGTGTGTGTGTGTGTGTGTATTCTTTGTTATATAGGCTAAGTGAAATCAGTGAGTAGGGGCAATTTCACATTACATAAAAATCACTTTACATAGCAGCTTGTGGAACAGTCCACTGACATAAAGCAAAAACTGTACATTCCAAGAATATTTACTTTTATCCCCTGTTAAAGCATATGGGATAAAATAACTTTATGTCTCTGTTTTAAAACCTTATTATTTGTTTACTTGTATTTTAGAAATTATGTTGCAATAGGCTTGGAAATTCCAAAGGAGTACTAACAGAAAAGTTTTATTTATTTTTAAATTATTTATATACTTTTATTTGCAGATTAAATTAGTTATAATAAAAGAATAAGTTTAGTACATAATAACAGTGATGGGGAAAACGTTCACAACATCAGCTACCCCAAAAGATTATCATCTTTTGAATTGATTTCAATATATAGTTCTACCATTGGTGGATGAACAGGTCATTTAGATGAGCCATTAATACACATATTGGAGAGTTGCCACTGGTGGATAAAGGAGCTGGATTTGAAATTTAATAGGAAGAAGAAAGCAACCTAAGTTACATTTGGGAAACATGCTCTCAGTGATGCTAAGCTACTCTCAAATGTAAGAGTCTTATCTTTTTTTCCTAATTAATCAATTAACCAATTAATTAATTTTTAGTTTTCAACATTCATTTCCACAAGATTTTGAGTTACAAATTTTCTCCCTGTCTTTACCCTACCCCCACCCCAAGATAGCGAGCATACTGAATACCCCTTCCCCCCAATCTGCTATCTCTTATATTCTGCCCCCCCAACTTTCTAGTAGGGCAAGATGAATTTCTTTACTCCAGTTCTTGTATATCTTATTTCTCAGTTGCATGTACAAAACAAATTTTTTTTAAATTTCTTTTTAAAACTTTGATTTCCAGATTCTTTCCTTTCTTCCCTCCTCATCCACCCCCACTGGGAAGACAAGCAATTCAACTTCAGTTGTACATGTGTAGTTATGTAAAACATTTCCATAATATTTATATTGTGAAAGACTAGCTATATTTCCCTCCATCCTATCCTGCCCCACTTATTCTATTTTCTCCTTTGACCCTGTCCCTTTTCAAAAGTGTTTGCTTCTAACTACCCTCTCCCCCAATCTGCCCTCCCTTCTATTATTCCCCTTCTTATACCCTTCCCCTCACTTTCCTGTAGGGTAAGATACCCAATTGAGTGTGTATGTTATTTCCTCCTTGAGTGAAATTCAATGAGAGTAAGGTTGACCCATTCCCTTTCACCTTCCTGCTCTTCCTCTCCATTGTAACAGTTTTCTCTTTCCTCTTTTATGAGATAATTTACCCTATTCTATCTATCCTTTTCTCCATTGTAACAGTTTTCTCTTGCCTCTTTTATATGAGATAATTTACCCTATTCTATCTCTCCCTTTCTCCTTCTCCCAATATATTCCTCTCTCACCTCTTAATTTTATTTTTAGATATTATCCCTTCCTATTCAACTGATTCTGTGTCCTCTGTCTATGTATACATGTACACACTCATATACGTATTTATACATACATATGCCTCCTATACATAGATATATATGTATGTATACATATATGTACATATATATTCCCTTCAACTATCCTCAAACTGAGAAAAGTCTTGTGACTTACAATGATCATTTTTCCATGTAGGAATGTAAATAATTCAACTTTAATAAGTTCCTTATGATTTCTTTATCCTGTTTACCTTCTCATGCTTCTTTTGCTTCTTGTATTTGAAAGTCAAATTTTCTGTTCAGCTCTGGTTTTTTCATCAAGAATGCTTGAAAGTCTTCTATTTCATTGAATGATCATATTTTCCCCTAAAACATTATACTCAGTTTTGCTTGGTAGGTGATTCTTGGTTTTAATCCTAGCTCCTTTGACCTCTGGAATATCATATTCCAAGCCCTTTGATCCCTTAATGTGGAAACTGCTAGATATTGTGTTATCCTGATTATATTTCCATAATACTCAAATTGCTTCCTCCTGACTTCTTGTAATATTTTCGCCTTGACCTGCAAACGCTGGAATTTGGCTATGATACTCCTAGGAGTTTTCTTTTGGGGATCTTTTTCAAGGGGCAATCAGTGAATTCTTTCAATTTTATTTTGCCCTCTGGTTCTAGAATATCAGGGCAATTTTCCTTGATAATTTCTTGAAGGATGATTTCTAGGCTCTTTTTTTTGATCATGGCTTATAATTTCTTGAAGGATGATTTCTAGGCTCCTTTTTTGATCATGGCTTTCAGGTAGTCCAATAATTTTAAAATTATCTCTCCTGGATCTATTTTCCAGGTCAGTGGTTTTTCCAATGAAATATTTCACATTGCCTTCTATTTTTTCATTTGTTTGGATCTGCTTTATAGTATCTTGATTTCTCATAAAGTCATTAATTTCTGTTTAGTCAAATCTGATTTTGAAGGAATTATTTTCTTCAGTGAGTTTTTGAAATTCCTTTTCCATGTGACAAATTTAACTTTTTAAGGCATTCTTCTCCTGATTGGCTTTTTGGGCCTCTTTTGCCATTTGAGTTAGTCTACTTTTTAAGGTGTTATTTTCTTCAGTATTTTTTGGGGCTCCTTTAGCAGGCTGTTGACTTGCTTTTCATGATTTTCTTGCATCATTCTCATTTTTCTTCCCAAGTTTTCCTCCACTTCTCTTACTTGATTTTCAAAATCCTTCTTGAGCTACCCCATGGCCTGTAACAAGTTCATATTTTTCTTAGAAGCTTTTCATATAGGAGTTTTGACTTTGTTGTCTTCTTCTGCTTCCATGCTTTGATTCTTTTTTTCCCCAAAAAAGGATTCTATGGTCTGTTTGGGCTTCCTCTGCTTGCTCATCTTGCCATCCAGTTACTTGAATTTTGAGCTCTTTGCCATTGTAGAACTCTGCTTCCAGAGTGGAGAGAACTGTGTCCCAAATTGCTGGTGTTTGCACACTTTCCATAGTTATGAGGAGGGTGCCCTCTCTGCAGCCCCCACAAGCTCTGGCATACTCGCCACACACCCCAGGATCACCACCCAATACTGAGACCCAGATCCAAGCAGGTCAAAGCAAAACCAATTACCCTCTGCATGATCACTTGGTCCCCCTACAATCTGCAGGCCAGGAGATCTGGAGGCAGCCAAGCAGTAGCAGCTGCAGCCACTGTGCTGCCACCTACCTCTTGTCCAGGTGGCAATGGCCAGACCCTACTCTCCTGTCACCCAGTTCCAACAGAATTCCCTATTGACCTTTTATTTTCTCCTTGCTATTTATTGCTTGAGAAGCCTGGAAACCGCCTCAGCTGCTAGTAATTCACCCTCCTGAAGTCTGTTCCTGCTGGTCTGGGCAGCTGGTTGGAGCCACCCTGGGTCTGGGTCCATGCAGCTCACATGGGACTGCTCAGCCCCCTGCCAGGGTGATAGTCCCTTGCTGTTGGCCTGCCAGGCTACCTTCAGCAGGAGATTTGTTTCTCTCTGTCATTTTGTAGGTTTTGTAGCTCTAAAAAATTTTTAAAGTCATATTTTACAGGTATCGGAGGTGGTTTGTGTGGGAGCTTAATCACGTTCCTGCTTTTACTCCGCCATCTTGGCTCCCCAGAAAAGTTTTATAGTTTATCCGACCTTGCCAAGGGAATTGTTTAATGACTAAAGTTAAGTATTGCTTATTTTAAAAAATTGTTGAGATCTTTAGTTTTTACATTATCCCCATTTTCTAATACATTCCTGTCTTCTCCACACAGACAGCAATCCATATAACAGAATAAAAAAGAAATGAAAGAAAATTTAGCCAAACTAACCAACATATTGAAAAAATCTGATAATATATGCAGTATTGCATTCTCATATTCCCCATTATTACAAAGAAGTAAAATTGTGTATTGCAAAATCATATTTACAGTTGATAAATATTGGTTTTGAAAAAATTCAAGAAAATTGGAAAGAAGACATTTAAAGTAATTTCAGAGAGAGAGTGAGGGAGAAAGTGAGAGTGAGACCATGTAAAGAACCTGATGGAGAGAACCTAGTTTGGGAAATGACTACCATTCTACTGGGCCGGTGACATACAGAAAAAAACTGTAATCTTGTCTTTTAAAAAAATTTAAACAGGTTGGGCACCTAGATGGTACAGTAAATAGAGCACTGGCCCTGGAGTGAGGAGGACCTGGATTCGGATCCGGCCCCAGACACTTAACATATACACACATACAAACTAGCTGTGTGACCTTGGGTGAGTCACTTAACCCCAATTGTCTGCCAAAAAAAGGCAAAAAAAATTTAAATAGGTTTTATTAACTTTATCATTTACACAAAAATCTAAAAACCATCTAACAGTTCCCACCTAGAGAAGGCAGAAACTCTTTACAAATAGAAATAGTCAATCTTAAACATAACTACTAATTCTTAATGGATGCAAATAGTAAAGGATCTATAGTCTCAATGTATCCAATACAAGTGTTTATGACTTACTCCCAACTTATCTGACTTAGCAGATGTCTTAGGAATTGACTAATAGGTTTTGAAATAAGTTTTAAGTGTCCAATGAGGTATCTGAACCTATATCTTTCCATACTAGTACTCTATTCACTATACTCTACTGTGGTTCACTGAACAGAAAGACAGTTTTATTCTTGGAACTAAGAGAGACTTGGTAGTTAAGATGAGAATGGTAAGCATTGCTTTCTGAGGGAGAACATCCATGAGAAACTAAAGTCTTCTGATTAAGAGGTAAGGCTTATAGCAGAAAATCATCTGAAATATTTCATTGAAATGAATGAGATAGGACTCCAAGAAATACTATCAGGGTGAATTCTACTCAATCCAGAGAAAAGAGTAGTTAGATTAAACAGTGGTTGACAATGGTGGAAGAGGCACAACATACTTATGGCTTTTGTATTTCTTTAAATTGTGTTCTAATTGCATATCTTAGGACTTAAGAAGAGAAGTGATTTCAGTAAGTGTGACTACTTCATTTACTAACATGGGAGGCAGGGGAAGAATTTTTTTATATCTTGATAGATATTTTCATAGGAACATAGATCTAGAGCTGGAAAGGACCTCAGAAGTTATCTAGAACAATGCCCTTATTTTATAGATGAAGAAACTGAGACTAGAGAAGCAAATTATCTTTCTCAATGACCCAGAGACATTGTGTTAGAAGTAGGATTTGAAAGCAGATTCTTTTGTTTCTTTTTTTTTTTTTGAGGGTGATTGGGGTTAAGTAACTTGCCCAAGGTTACATGGCTAGTTTTCATGTGTGTGTGTTAAGTGTCTGAGGCCGGAACCAAAATCAGGTCCTCCTGACTCCAGGGGTGGCACTTTACTCACTGCGCTACCTAGCTGCCCCATCCTTTTACGTTTCTGCTGAACTTCTCAGACACATTCACAATGCATGACTTGATAATTGAGTGCAGTATAGTGACATTGGGTTTGCTCATGATCAGTGCGGGACACTCAAGAATAACTTTCTCCTTACTCTAGTGTGGGTGTAGATTTGGAGTCAGAAGATCTGAGTTCAAATACTGGCTTTGTATGGAATGATGGATAGTATAGAAGCCTCATGAAGGCATGGATAAGTCCCTGGACCTGGAATCAGGAAAATCAGGATTTAAATTTTTCCATAGAAACTTAGCTGTCTTACTCAGGGCAAGTCATACAATCTCTTACCTTGTCTCCTCAAGTGTAAAATAAGGGTGCTATCTAAGGTACCTTCTAGTTTCCAGGGGAGTTGTTTCTCTTAATGATGCATTTTATCTTTTCCACACAGCTTTCCCAGTGACCCTTTTCCAGCATTGAAAATACATACATTCATAATATATAAGTATACATACATACATATATACATGGAATAAGAGAAACAATTCCAAATCATGGCTATAGCCATTAGGTAGAAAATGAGTAGGAATGAACTGTTAAAGAGTTTGAGTTGCTGTTTCAAATTTTATGTGTGTGTGTGTATGGATATGTTACATGTAATTGCATATTCTAGTTAAGTGTTCTGTTTCTGCTAATGCTAGGTAATGCTTGTAATTAAATTAACATATATATATATATAATTTTTTTCTTTATCTTTTTTGCAGGGGGCAATTGGGGTTAAGTGACTTGCCCAAGGCCACACAGCTAGTAAGTGTTTAGCGTCAGGGGCTGGATTTGAACTCAGGTCCTCCTGACTCCAGGGCTGGTGCTCTCTTCACTGTGCCACCTAGTCACCCCACATTTATATTTTTTAAGTAAAAAGAATGTTGCTTAAAAAAAAACTGTGCTTTATATGTTTGTAATGGGAATGTAAATTTTTAAGATCTTCCCTGCCCCTAGGCTAAAGTGCACCTGGAGCCTGGGGTGGGAGGCTTGTTTTTCAGTAGATACTTTTTGATTGGCCAGTGGGTCCAGAAGGTTGTTACATTCTCTGACCCAGGAGAAAGCTATATAAATCCTGATTTGAGGCTTTGTTTTGGGGCTCACTTTGAGAAGTGTTCTGTGATTTGATCAGATGAGCCTCTGGGAAGCCATTGTTGAGAGCCCCCTGGCTTTGAAAAACCCAGATGTTGATTTGGTATGGATGTAATGGTTGGATAGTTTGGAAACCTGTCTACTTGATCTGTTTCTCTGTCTTGATAATTCTGTCTGTATACTCTGAAGTTCGGGGTACTAACCTTTTTCCCCTGAACTAAGTAAATGATATATATTTGACTGATTAAAGTAAGCTTGTTAACCCATTTTGAGTTGCTTTCCTTTAACAAAGCAGATCTAAGAACCTGTGTTGGCAGCCACCCTGGGGATGCTGGGGTGCTTGCTGCTACAATGTTTAAATGAACACACACACACACACACACACACACATATATATACACACACATACACACATATATATAGGAGGGGGGATGGCAGGACAATTAGGGTTAAGTGACTTGCCCAAGGTCACATGGCTAATAAGTGTTAAGTATCTGAGGTCAGACTCAAACTAAGGTCCTCCTGACCCCAGGACTAATGCTCTATTCACTGTGCCACCTAGCTGCCCCAATTTATATTTTTTTAAAGGAAAGATAGTAGTTAAATTTGCTTACGAGGAGGCTAGATGTTCCAATTACAAGGACAGAAACAAGGCATCTCCACCTCCTAATGGCAGCATAGCAAGACTTCAGACAAACAACCAATGGGGAAAAAATCAATATCCTATATGTAAATCTAAACCCATAAAGTATTATAAACATCAGGTCAGTATAATGTGAAGAAGTAGCATGATATTTATGCAGCATCCAATTATTCTCCAATTTAGAAAGTGATAAGTGTGGAAATTTTTCCCTCTAAAATTTGTCAAATAGAATAGTAACCATTATTTTTTCCTCTTTTTCAAAGTTCTCCTTGAATGATATTAATGCTTAATCTAAATTAATAAACATGGTAAAATTTGAAGAGTCTAAATTGACAAAGTCTAATTTTTAAAAGTTTCTAAGTGGTGATGATAATATGTGACATTTAGGACATAAGTATTTAATGAATGCTAAATAATTCTTATGTTTAATGTGATGAGATCAAAGAATAAAGGGGACATTATGTCTAGGAACTTTTTTCTCAGGTCTTTGATGAAGGAATTAGTAGGAATGGTAACAACACCATCTGTCTGATATATATTCTAAGGAGAAAGAGTACAGTTGAACTAATTGGTTGCAAAAAAAAAAAGAGAATCTATACTTAAAATTAAGAAAACTAGAAATATTTCCAAAGATCTTCTGATCTTTTTAATATCAATTACTGAGTGCCTAATTTTTGTGCAAAGTTAGGATTGTATATTTTGCTGAATAATTTAGTCAGAAAGAGGCACTGTCCACTCTTTCATTTAATTTCATAGTACTAATCTTAGATAAGTCTTTATCAGTTCATTCATCTCTGATGTTCTAGGAGAATATTGACATAATGAGACTATCTTTCAAAAATCAGAGAAATGGGGAAAACAAGAAAAATCTATTCTTATGAATTTACATATCCTTTTTGTTTGGTTGATAGGTTCTTGATTTAGGGGAGTTTTTGTTTCATTGTAAGATAACCTAATAAGTGCCTGATTTTTAACATAGGTGCATTCTCTTTAGTTACTCTCCCAACCTCCAATCACACTGGTAGTCTGGGTCTCCAGAGGGTGGCTGCCACATTTCTTCTAAGGGTTTGAGGAGTTCTGAAAGACTGACTATATTTTTCTAATAGTATGTATAGTTCATGAGCCACCACCAATGTGCTTTCCTATTGATTATCAGTTGATATCAATTAGACATCCAGAAATAACTAGAAAAGGATATTTACTAAGGTGGTGTTGTAAGAATAATTGGTACAAAATATATTTTATTTACTTTAAGTACATTCAGAGACCAGGGAAAAGTGAGTTTAAGCTTAGAAGCACACTCAGCAAATGGATAACTTATAGCTCCTAGAAGTCTTATTAAGGGTATCTCAAAAATGGCGCTATCTTCAGTGTGTCTAGTTTGTTTTTCGCTCTTGATGTAGATAATACCAGAAACTACTGATTTTTCTAAGGACATTGCCAGAAATGCCAATGCTAAGTTGCAAATCCTTTAAGCCTCCAGTGTGTACAGAATTCTTCTCTAGCCAAGGGATGCAGGAAGAGACAGTCACTTTTCTCCCCATTTCCTCCAATTGATTCCTTCTGAGGGGTTTGGATGTCATGGTTTCCACCACTAAGCAGCCAAAGGCTCAGATACTGTGTTCTAAAATGGTATACTATTTTAAACAATAAATATTTAATATTTAAACAATATGTTTCCAGACAATCCTGACATACTTTCTGTGAAATGTTACTTTATTTCATCATGGCTCACTAAACAAGTACTTAGCAACTTACTCTCCTTCTAGATAAGTAGCAAGTATGATCCAGAGCCTCATAATGAAAGTGAGAGATAAAGTTACAAGAGCTTTAAAAATATGATATCATAATATTTGAGAACTATGGAGGAGAGAATTGGTAAAAAGATAAAACTAATATGAGAAGTACAAAACCTTACCCTAGTAACAAACCTTTTGAAAGTCAGAATAAACCAAATAGAAATTAAGACTCCAGAACTCTTAAATTCTTAAAACAAAATAAACAATTGGGAAAATAGAGGAAAATATAGGATATTTCATGTCAAAAACAAGTGACCTGGAAAACTGACCAAGGAGACATAACTTAAGAATCAAAGGATTACTTAAAATCCGTGATGAATAAAGGATTTGTATATCATAGTTCAATAATCATTTAAGACAATTACCCAGACATATCACAACAGGAAGGCAGTGTGAAAATAGAAAGTCTCCACCTATCACCTCCTGAAAATCCAAAATGAATGCCGTTACCAAAATTCAGAGTTTTTAGATAAAAAAAATACTGCAAGCAGCTATCGAATGAATTCAAATATTGAGATGTTCTCTTTCTTTACATGTATGTATATGTGTGTGTGTATACATATATATATATATATATATATATATATATATATATATATATATATATATATATATATATATATATATATATATATATAAAATGACATCTAAGCATAGTGAAAATGAGGTAATTTACCAAAAATTTTAGAGGATAATTTATATCTTGAAACACTCTTTTTAAGCAAAAAAGGAAAGAACAGATCATTGAATTGGGAGTTCAACTGAAAATACTGTAAAACCAAGAAATTTAGAAAACCAAAATAGAAAGCCTGAAAATCACAAAGAGTTTAAAAAATTAATAGATTAAAGAAAAGATAAACCATCAGCTAATTTGTTAAAAAAAAAAAAAGAAGACAATTTCTAGCATTAAAAATGTAAAAAGAGAAATCACAGCACAGGAAGCAGAAATCATCTGATTATATTAATATACCAAAGCTTTTGCCAAAATACAATAACCATATCTATTAAAAACACTAGAAAGCAAAGGAATAAATGGTCTGTAAAACAATAAATTCACATATATATCCTAAATAAAGATCAATCATTATGTGTAATAGAGATAAATTATAATCTTTCCAATTAAATTAGGGATGAAATAAGAGTGTCTATTGTTACCACCTCTATTTGATATAATACTAGAATTACTGGTTATGGTAGTAAATGAAGAAAAATAAATTGAGGGGGTAAGCAAAATGATCAATTTTTGTAGATGACATGGTGGTACGCTTACAAATGTTTGAGTCAACTAGAATTAATTGAAATAGTAACTTCAGCAAACTGAGAGGATATAAAAAAATCTATATAAGTCATCAGTATTTCTATATAATACCAATAAAATCCAGGAAGTAGAAAGAGAATCCACTTAAAATAACTGCAGATTGTATAAAATATTTGAATATCTATCTAGCAAAATATACTCAAGAACTATATAAATAAAACTACAAACCACTGTTTACCGAAATGACAGATATAAATAATTGGGAAAATATTAATTGTTCATTGGTAGGACTAGTCAATATAATAAGAATGACAATATTACCAAATTTAATTTGCTTATTCAATTCCAAACCAATCAACTACCAAAGGATTAATTTATAAGACTTAAAAAAAGAAATTCACACAGAAGCATAAGAGGTCAAGAATCTCAAAGTAATTAATGAAAAAAAAAAGGGGAACAAAGGGAGCATAGCAGTGCCAGAAGTCAAGCTATATATAAAGCAATTATTCTCGAAACAATTTGGTACTGGTTAAAAGAGAGATGATCAGTGGAACATTTTAGGCACCCAACATATATCTAGTACTTTATCTAGCAAATGTATCTAGTACTTTAGTATTCAATAAATCCAAGATGGCAACCAGACTATGGGAGAAGGACTCTCCATTTGATAAAAAAAAAATTCTAGAAGAAATATACACCAGTATGGAAGAAAGTAGAATTAGACCTGGTACCTTACAACTTATGCCAATATTGTTGTAAGAATAATGTTGAGTGACTAAGTAATTTATTCTATTATAAATACCCAAATTAGTTACAAAGGACATATGAAAGAAGGTGCTGTTTACATCCAGAGAAAGAAGTAGTAAATAGAAGACTGTATAGAATGGTGCATGTATGTGTGTGTATGTATGTATATGCACACATGCATATTTATGTCTGATGGTAGTCATCTCTAGGGTGGGAGAAAAGGAGGGAAGAAAAAAGGAGAAAGTTACATGATAACTTTATCATACATTTAAAATGAATAGCAGTTGTACATAATAGATTTGCAGTTTCATGTACTATCATCTTTTTTCTCTTCTACTCATTATGGAAATGCTTTTCTTATTTCTTAATTGCAGAGTAAAATAAGTAAAATTTAATTTTTGTGGATTAAAAAAACATTTATGCCATAAACAAGTAAGATAAACTTGGAAAAATTATTTTTTAGAGCTATTCATAGAAGAAAAGTTCATGGGCAAACAAGGGATAAAGTAGATCACAGAAGAGAAAAAGGCTAATTATGATTCCATAAATTAAAAAAGGTTTATACTAACAAATCCACAAAAGGTTATATTCAAAGGGAAACAATCTTTGCAACAAGTTTCTCTGCTGAAGTATATAAAAAACATGTTGAAATTTGTAAGAATAAGAATCACTTAATTCTCTATGGGTAAATGATCTAAGGGCTTGTTATTTAAATCATGTCTGATTCATGACCCCATTTGGGGTTTTCTTAGCAAACATACTGGAGTGGTTTGCCATTTCCTTCTCCAGTTCCTTTTATAGAGGAGGAAACTGAGGTAAACAGGGTAAAGTGACTTATAAAAGGTCACACAACTTGTAAGTGTCTAAGTTCAGATTTGAATTCAGGAAGATGAGTCTTCCTGAATTCCAGGCCTAGTGTTCTATCCACTGCGCAACCTAGCTGCAATAACAGCTTTTCCTAGAAAGGATATCAACAGGCAATTCTCAATGGAAGAAACCTAAGCTACTTATAGCTGTATAAAAAAAAACCAAACAAAACTAATGCTCCAAATTAGTATTAATTCGAACACTGATTCAAAGAACATTACTGTATTTATTGAGAGAACTTTTAGAGTTTCCCAGTGGTTGATGTGGTATAAGACAATCACTGAGTTTCTAGTCAGACCCTGTTGAAATACTTGGACTCAAATCTCACCTCTACTTACCATCATAGGACGTTGGGTATGTTAATGACCTTTCCTGGATTTCAATGTCCTCATTATAAACTGAAGGGATCACCAGAGATAAAACATACTACCTGCCAGAAAGATCATAGACTTAAATGACCCATATTTTTTGATGACTGATTGTTTTGACTATACATTTTCATTAGGCTTTTCTTTTTCTTTTCTCCTTTATCATTTTTATTGTTCAGTTGGTGGGAGGGAAATAGAAAGAAGAGGAAAACACAAAAGCTTGTTGATTAGGGAAAAAATGTATTTAAAACCAAGGGTTTTGACTGTGAGGTTCCTTTCAGTTTTAAATCTATGCTCCTTTGCTTCAAGGATTGTGGAGATTATCCTGAAAAAAAGCCCATTGCCAGAAAAAAATGCTGAAAGGCAGAGAGTCTTGGCTGCATTTGGTTTTCCAGCTCCCTTTCCTTCCAGTGGAAAAACCTTTTCCCTTTCAAATTTGGCTTAAGCTGCATTCTGTGCTGCTTATTTCTTCTGTATACACCTCCCTTCCCTCTCCCCTTCTTTCTAGGCTTCCCTTTACTTGTGTCACTAGAAACAATTAATGTATATTTCTTGCTATGAGAATGGTTTCTAACAAATAAATTTGTTTTCAAAAAACAACTCAAAGGGAAAAAACAATGTCTTCTCAATCATTTTTTTCCAAAGGAAAAAAACCATAATTATTCAAAGGAAAACAAGCAGATCACAAATGTCTAGTCTGTTATTCCTCCATTTGAAATCCTTCTGCCTTCAAAAGCAAGGTTTTCCCTCAGGACAAACTTTTCAGCCCAAGCAGCCATACTTGCCAGTGGTTAAATGACAGGAACTGATGAAGCAAAGTGAGTCCTGCAACTTGCAAATTGATGTCGAAGTGTTTGCACATTCAAATCCTAGCATCTTCTAGAGTGAATTGCCATCTTGTTCCTGGTTTGTAAACAACATGTCAAGCCATTTATTGTGATCCTTATAACTAAACTCAATTTATTCAAATAAAACTTTAATACTTGATGCAGTTTATATTGCCCTGCTGCTGTAGATTCTGTTTTCAATCATGATTGACCAGGATAAGAGATCTAGGCAAGATGATCCAGGAATGAATATATCAAGCAAGGCAATAAATAGCTTTTTATTTCAATGGGGAGGGAGAGTTTAGTCATTTTAGGGACAAAGTGGATATAGATAAAATATTTGTGAAATGGGGTTTATGGAAAATAAGAGGTACAGAGGGAACAGGAATATTAATAAGGCACACAGGAGGGTATCAAAAGAAGAACAGATTTGGATTTGGGGATTTTTTTTTGTTTAGAAGAGAGTCTAGAGGTCTGGTGATTACTGCTGTGAAAACAATAGACATCAATACAACTTACTTTTTAAAGCAGGTTATAGAAAAAGACATCAAGAATTTTTTTAAAAAGAAAAAATACTTAAAATGGAGAGTAGATGAACCCTTTTCATTAAAAAAATAATACTAAGTGATTGTTACTCCATCTTGCCAAATCATTTAGCTGATTTTGTGAAAAATGCAGTCAAACTAACTTAGCATCCTGAAAACATGATATCTTGATGCTTGAATGTATTGTTAACCATGAGAACCATCAGTGCCAAATGACTTATGGTAGGTACAATGATGTATAGATGTGACTCTTGCCCTCAAGAAGCTTACAGCCTAGTGGGTTGGAGATTTAAGTATCCTAGGTAATGTTAATTATAGACTGAATATAGTGACCTAAAGAATGAATTAATTTATTAACAAATATTTACAAATCACCTATTGTGAACTAAACATTATGATGGGTGCTGGGGATACAAAGTTTTTGTTTTTTTAAAAGTAAAACAAAGGGAAAAAAGAAAGAAAAAAACATTTCCTGACCTCTAGGAACTTATATTCTGCATGTTAGCTATTTCCCTTTATATTTATATATGTATAAACATATATTTATTATTATACATTCTATATAGCTATATCAGATTCCTATACTTGGGGAACGGACTATGGTCAAATATTATTTTTACCTGAAAAGGGCAATACTATCTTAATGCATGCACCCTAGAAACACAGAATCTTACTAGATTTTTCTGAATAATCAATTATATCAATAATATCAATTGTATATATTATATAATATATGGCACATATATAGTATATATAACTGAATATATCTACCTATATATACGTACAAAATAAGTAGTTATGTTAAATTTTTTTGGTGGGGAGATGGCTTTTGCAACTGAGCTGGGTATTAGAAAATTATATATAAAATATGTAAATGTATACATATACACATACACATATATACATACACACACACATAGACATATATGTATATATAATAATCAGGTCTCCAAAACTATATTCAAACACTCAAAAGATCTGTGATCTCATCAATCTAAATGTTCCACCCAACAATGCAAATGATAATCTACCCATGTGTGCTGATCTTGTGTGACCTCATCATCTCTCATTGGTTTACTTGGCATTTCTAGGCAGAAGACTATCAGCTCTGTGTACCAGTTCCTACTATCTCTCTTGATCTCTAACCCTGTGTCACCAAATTTTTATTGAACATTGCAATCTAGCTACCATGTAGACATCTCAAACTCAAGATATCCAAAACAGAACTCATATTTCTCTAAAACCTTCCTCTTTTTCCAATGTCCCTATTTCTATCAAGGTCACTAGGATCCTTCCAAGTCATCTTGGTTTGTAACTTAATGTCAAGCTAGATTGTTCAATTACATCCACCTCTCATACCCTATGGGTTGACATATCTTCTTGTTTGTCTTTCTACAATATCTTTCACAGATATCTCCCTCTATTTGTTCACACAGCCACTAGTCTTATTCAGGCACTTCTCATCCAGATTCCTAATAATCAGAAATCTCTTCCTCTGGTCTCTTCCAACTTGAATCCATCCCCTATAAAGCTTAGCGGCAAGAAATTTTAACAGTAGATAGAGTACTGGACCTGCAGTTAGGAAGACCTGAGGTCAAATGTAGACTCAGATACTTACATGACCCTGGTTAAGTCACTCAACCTCTTTCAGACTCAGTTTCCTTCTTGTAAAATGAGGATAATAGGGGTGGCTAGGTGGCACAGTGAATAGAGCACCGGCCCTGGAGTCAGGAGGACTTGAGTTCAAATCCGACCTCAGACACTTAACTATCTGTGTGACTTTGGGCAAGTCACTTAACCCCAATTGCCCCTCCAAAAAGCAAAAAAAAAAAAAAGAGGATAATAATAGCATCTACCTCTCAGGGTTGTTGTGAGAATAAAATGAGATTATTTATGAAGTGCTTTGTAAACATTAAAGACTCATGTAAATGCATACATATAAATACACAGACACACATATATAAGTACTAGCTATTGCTAATGCATAGCTGGCAAAGTGATTATCATAAAATACAAATCTCTCAAAAACTCTGATCTTAAAATCAGATAAAATGGGCATTTCCATATACGGAAATACATATGGATCAGAAAGAAGATTGTACATAAAATTGCAGATCTCTATTATAAATTACCTGATTTTCTTTTAAAGTACATAATAAATTTAATCTGTAGTTTTCAAAGCTCTACTGATAGCTTTTAGTTCTTTTTGGGCTCCTTTCTGTTCCTTTCCATACATGTGCACACACACACACACACACATATAAAAGATGATTCAAAGACTCTTTTCCTTTCCCTTTTTTCTTTTTGCTACCCTAGTCTTATCTCTTTCCCCTCCCCCCAACTCCATTGGAAACAAAAAGAAAAAGAAAACTCTTGTTAAAAATATATGTAGTCAAGCAAAACAATAATTTCTGATATTGGCAAAACAAATCCCCACATTGTATATGAAAATATGATATGGTCTGCATCTTGAGTCTGTCACCTTTTTATCAAGCGGTGGATAGGATGTTTCATCATCAGTTCTCAGAAATCATAGTTGGTCACTGCATTAATCATAGTTCTAAAGTCTTATAGTTTTTTCTTTATGTTGCTGTTATATAAACTGTTCTGGTTTTGTACTCTTCACTTTGCCTTACTCTGTATCAAGATCTTCCCAGGTTTCATTAAAACAGTCCCTTTATGTAAATTTTAAATATAACATTCCATTATGTTCATATACCCTAATTTTAGTATATATAGGTCTGTTCCTTTTTCTTTGATCTCTTTAGGGTGTAGTCCTAGAAGTCATATCCCTGGGTCAGTTTTCATTTTTTGGTCATTTTTTCCAATCCAGTTGGTGAGAGGTGTTATGTCAGAGTAAACTAAATTTTAATTTTTCTAATGATTAGTGATTTAGGACTTTTTTATACTTTAGTGCAGCTTGAATTTCTTCTTTTGAAAACTACCTGTTAATATCCTTTAATCCCCAAAACCTTTTTAAAAATATCCTTTAATCATTTACCTATTAGTCTCTAAAGTACAAGTCTGACCATGCTCTACTCAATAAACTGCAGTGACTGCCAATTATTTCTAGGACCAAGTCTAAACTCATTTATTTGATATTTAGTGCAATTCACAACTTTAGCCCAGTCTATACTTTTAGCCTTATTGAATATTACTTTAATTTTTTAATAATATATGGTCTAGTGAAACTGATGTTTCTTGGTAGTTGTCTTTCCTATTTTTGTATCCATGCCCTACTGGAAATATATTCCCTACTCACCCTTGCCTTTTGGAATTCTTAGTTTCCTTCAAGACTCCCACCAAATGCCATATTCTCCACAAATCCATTCATAATTCTTACTCCCAAATGACCTCCCATTGATTTTTGTGTATTTTAATATTCTTACATATGTACAAGTTGTCTCCCCTAGTAGAATGTTAGTTCCTCGGCATCAGGACTCTTAGTTTCATCCTTGTATCTCCTGTGACTAATAACAGTTCCTTTGACATAATAGATGCTTCATAAATGTTTGTTAGTTGTAAAAATAATCCAATCATAGTTCAGCTGTCTTATGAGTCACATTCCTTTTGTGACTTGACCTGTGTATCTAAACACCATTTATAATCTTGTTTCTATAGGACATCATGTTTAAAGCTCTAAAGAAACTTACAAATGAACTTTTGGAACCCAACCTATTTACCAAGATGGAAGGAACACTAGCTTTAAAGTAAGATCTGGTTTTGTGTCTTGGTTCTAACAGTTATTGTGTGATTGCAGAGCCTCTAAACCTTGGTTTCCACACTTATTAAACAAGGTGAATCATATTTGTATTTTCTTCTTCTCAAAGTGGTTTTGAGAAGAGTAGAGTACCTTAAAATTATATATGCATATGAGTTATGAACAATAAAGATATGACACCTTCCAAAAAGCTAAATGAACTATATATCCTATTTCTGTGACCCACCCCCCATATTTGTAAATAAATATCACAGATTAGTTGGAAGAGAACAAAGGGTATTAGGGTGAGTTTTGCATTCCAAAGTTGTCAAACTCAGCAAAGGGTGAAATTTTTTCAGCATCAGTGATGTCAGTAATATTCGATGCTATATGGAAAAGACTTTCTTTGAACTCCATGAGTGACTGTACAAAGGAAAAATTGCCACTATCTATAAAAAAGAAAGTTGCTTCTTTCTTCAAAGACTTAGGCTAAAGTCAAAGTCTATTCACTTACGATGAAATCTAAATCTATTCACTTAAACGAAAGCAGAAGACAAGAAAAAAATCCTTTTGATTGGTAAGGTCATACTTTGAATTTCATTTTGAAGGAAGCATAAGAATTTTCCCAACAAGTAAACAGAAATTGAATAAAATCCAATCTCTCTGAGGCCAATTAAGTAAATGGATGAAAGCCAGCAAACACAAACGTGCATTAAAAATTGAAATGCCATGTGTAAAATATTTAAAAGTTTTCTTAAAAGCAAATTCCATTTCAAAATTTTTACTGCTGTAGTCTTTGTGATGATGTATTTTAAAGCTCCAGGGTAAAAGAACCTGTATTTTATCAGCAATTATATGCTACAATTACCAAATATAGAAAAAATTCAGACTACTAACGTGAGATTTTGAAGTTGTTTTATTTACTTCAAGAATATATGGTCTTATTTTGTTCTTGAATGTTTATTTTCCTTATAGTTATTTATTTTTTAAAAAATAGCTTTACATTTATTTTTTGTTTGTTTTTGTATCACCTATATGTCCCTCTAACCTTCTACTAGAGAATTATCCCTCCTGACAAAGAATTTTTAAAAAGAGAAAAAAGTTCAAGACCAACCAGCACATAAAAAAGGCTAATGATATATGCAACAATCCACATCCATAGATACTCCAACTCTGTAAAGAACTGGGATAGTATTTTGTTATACTTTTTCTTTGGGGCCAACCTTGATCATTATCATTTCACAAAATCAGCCTCTTTTTGTGTTGCTCTTTCCCTTTCTATTGTTGCAGGCATTGTATGTATCATTTTCCTAATTCTGTACACTGTGCTTTACATAAATTGATAGTCTTACCATACATCTATTGCATTAATATTATGTCATTTCTTAAAGCACAATAATGTTATATTATAGTAATTATGCTGTTTATCATATGAGATGCTATACCATACCATAACATACCACACCATACCACACCACACCACACCACAACATGTCACGTCACGTCAGTCACGTCACGTCACATCACATCACATCACATCACATCACATCACATCACATCACATCACATCACATCACATCACATCACACCATATCACCATTTTTTTTTTGGAGGGGAAGGCAGGACAATTGGGGTTAAGTGATTTACCCAAGGAGTAAGTGTTAAGTGTTTGAGGCCAGATTTTAACTCAGGTCCTCCTGACTCCAGGGCTGGTGCTCTATTCACTGTGCCACCTACCCACCCCTCACCATGGTTTCTTTGGCCTTTGCCCAATCTTTAGGATTCTACTTTGCTTCCAGTTTTCTGCTACCACAAAAAGTGATGATATAAATGCATATTAATGTTTTTGGAGGCTTTTGTTGTTATTTCTGATGACTTGACCTAAGTGCTTATCTGAGATGTATCTGGTTAATTCAAAGGGAATGGATGTTTTAGTTAATTTGTTTTCTTAATTCCAGATTATTTTCTAAAATGGTTATACCAATGGAAAGCTCTGCCAACATTGCATTATTAGTGTGTCAATCTTTCTATAGTTCCTTCCACATTGACTTTTCCTATATTGGTTAACTTTGTCAGTTTGTTGGGTATGAGGGAAAAGTCCAGAATTCTTTAGACTTACATTTATTCTCTTACTATTAGTGATTTGGAGCATTCTTCTATATGATTGTTAATTATTTGAAGTTCTTTGGAGAACTGTTTGTTCATGTCATTTAACCACTTTTCTATGGGGGATGATTTCTGGATTTAGATATTTCTATAGTTTTCTATATATTTTGGATAGTAAACATTTATCAGAGATATTTGACGTTAAGATTTTCCCTATTGTACTTCTTTTTCTTATCTAAGAGATGATAATTTTGTTTTGTACAAAACTTTTGTACAAAAGTTTTAAATTCCATGTAATCAAAATGACCTATTTTTGGTAATTTTCTCTATCCCCCGTTCAGTTAATAATTGATCCCTTACATGTAGTTATGAAAGGTATATGACTGCTTTTCTTCTAATGTTTTAAAGCTGCAATCTTTCATGTTACAATTTTATATTTCTTTTGAAGGTATTACAGTATATAGAATAAGATGTTATTCACTATTTTCTGATTAACCCACAGTAGTTCTTCATATATGGAGTTCCTTCTCATGTAATTTGTATTTTCAGATTTATTGAACTTAGGGTTATTGAGTCAATTTTATGTGATTATGCATTGTCTAGTTTGTGTCATTGGTCTGCTTTTCTATTTTTTAACCACTACCAAAAGGTTTTGGTGAGGGTGGCTAGGTGGCACAGTGAATAGAGCACCAGCCCTGGAATCAGAAAGATCTGGGTTCGGATCTGGCCTCAGACACTTAACACAAAAACTAGTTATGTGACCTTGGGCAAGTCACTTCACCCCAATTGCCCTCCAAAAAACAAAAAAAAAGAAAAGGTTTTGGTGATTCCTACTTAGTAATGTAGTCGGAGGTAAAAAAAATTGCTATTCCTCCTTTATTCCTCATTTACCTAGATTTTCTAGATTTTTCTTTCTTCAGACGAATTTTTTTTTTTATTATTTCACATACTTCTGTGAGATGTTTTTGGAATATAGATTGTTGGAACATCAAATCTGTAAATTAACTTTGGTGATATTTACATTTTTTTTTATATTAGCACAGCCTAGACATGACTATGAAATATAACTGTAGTTATTTATTTTTTTCCTTTAAGAAGCATTTGCTCTCTTGATATTAAGGGTGATCTGGTAGATTTACCCAAATATATTATGCATTTTTAAATTATATAATTGGAATTTCTCTTTTAATTATTACCTCCTAGAATTTTTTTTTATTGTTTTATGGAATTATTGTGGGATTCTTTTGTAGCTTATAATGTTGTTGACACAACTTTCTTTCTTTAATGATTCCCTAAGATTTTCTAAAGAAGCCATCATCTCATCCATATATGGAGATATATTGATATATTCTTTGCCTGTATTTATGTCTTGAAATTCTTGGTCTTGTTACCTTATCAAATAATAACTGGATAGAGGAATACCTTTGCTTTACTCTATATTTGTTGGAAGAGCTTCTACTGTTTCCCCATTACATATAATGCTTGCTTTTAGTTGACTTTTAAAAATCATATTAAAATATCCATTTCTCCTTATTCTTCATAGGATTTTTGGCTTATATGAGTGTTTTTCTTTGTCAAAGACGTTTTGCATGTATTGAATTTTTCTTTTTGTTATTTCTTTGCTTTGAATAAGATGAGTGATATAAAATTTTTCCTATTGTTTAACGATTCTTACATCACTAGTATAAATACAATTGATCATAATGAATACCTTTTTGCAGAATATATTCTTGAACCCTTTTTCAAACCAAAATTTTATTTAAAACCTTTGAAACAACATTCATTAGTAATATTTTAAAATAAGTATTCATTAATGATATTGAGATATTAGAACTAGTTTTGTCTTTAAAGTGATATCAGTAGAACATTTTCTTAGATTTTGAGAATAATAATAATAACAATAACTGACATTTATATAGCATTTGCTACATGCCAGGCAGTGTGCTAAATGCTTTTACAAACATTTCATTTGATCTTCACAAAAACTCTGAGTGGTAAGTGATATTATTTCCCCATTTTACAGAAGAAGAAACTGAGGCTGGATGAGGTTAAGTGTCTTGCTGAGGGTCACATAGCTATTAAGTGTCTGAAGTCAGATTTGAATTTAGGTTTTCCAAATGCCAGGCCTGGCATTCTATCCACTATACCACTTAGCTGTTCAGAATAAGTTGTGCACAATCATTATGAATTATTCTTGAAAAGTTTAGTGGAATTTTTCTGTAAATCTGTTAAATCTGTATGGACCAGGAGTTTTTATATTTGATATTAAGCTACTTAAGATTTCCATATTATATTTTTGTTTGAATATTTTATATTTTAATAGAGGATCTATTTCCTTTGTGCTTTAAGTTTTGTTGGTATTTTACTTTTTTATGATTTTACCTTATTCAGGTTTTTTTTGTAAATTTGATTTCTGATCTTTTTAATCAGTTTGACTAATGGGTAATCAATTTTGCTAATCTTTTTAAAAAAGAACTAGCTTTTAGTTTTATCAGTTCTTTAATCTTTTATTTTTTTGATCTATATGCACTCCAGTCATCAATAGCTCCTCTTTTGTGCTTATTTTGCATTTGTTTATTGGTTTATGTGCGATGTTTTACAAATTTATTGTAAGTTCATTAATTCTTTCTTTCCCTACTTTGTTAATGTTTTTAGAAATGTATTTCCTCTGATGAGTGCCTTAACTGTATCTTAGAAATTCTGATATGCTGTTTAATTATTTTAATTATCTTTCACATAATTACTAATTATTTCTATAATTTCTTCTTTGACCCACTCATCATTTAGGATTAGATTATAAAGTCTTCATTTAGAGCTGTGTATTTTCTTTGTATTCCATGGGTGGATAACCATTTATATTTAGTTATCATCTGCAAAGAATTTGTTCAGTGTTTCTGACTTTTTACTTTTGCTTAAATTTAATATGTAGCCTATTTTTGTAAAAATACTATGTAATGCTAAGATATATGAATTTCTTTAGTGATCTTATTCTGTAGGTACCATAAATACTTTATCTCTATATTCTCCATTGATTTATTCAGTTCTGTATATGTTGTCATATTTATCCAACTCTAAGAGATCTATTATTTTTGTGTTGTTCTTGATGTCTTTTTATAACTTGTTTAATTTTTCTTTTATGAATTTAGTTGCTATGGCATTTGGAGTATATACATTCAATACTTATATTGTTTTGTTGTTGTTAGTTCCATTCAGTATAATTTCCTTGTTCATCTCTATTTTGTCAATTTTGGCTTTGTTTTACCTAATAACATGATTATAATTCCTTCTTTTTTGGATTTTCTATTTTGTTCTATACTCATTTTGATGTATTTATGTCTTTACTTTTTAGAGGGGTGTATAGAATGTTCAGGAGGACTTGCATCTCTGGTGTGAGGGCTAGCAAACCCATTTCAGGGCTTCTCATTCACCTTTGGTGTCTACCTTTCACACAACTCTCAACTGGGGCTCCAGGAAGGTGGAGCATACCCCATGGCCACACCCTGGTAAACTGTCTTGGAGGAGAGGCTAAACCAAGTTGAGAGTAACTGATAGGCTCAAAACTCTTGTTGAGTTAGGGAGATGTCTGTCCTCAAGCATGTGAAGACTTCCCCTAGCAGAATGTGAAGATGAGAACAATTTTTTCAAAAGGTCATGAAGGCAGATAAAGCAAATACGTACTGTGGAGTACTTAGAGATTGGTCAGACATCAAAGATACCAAAGTCATCCACTACATCCTGGGCCATCACTGGTCATTTTGACTTTTGTCTTGACACTCAACCTTGATTACTAAAGAAGAGAGAGGGTGAGACTGATCACCTTGTTCAAGTCTATCTCACTTAAATCCAGTTAACATGCAAGTCAAGATATCATTGTTGCCTCTTTGAAATAAAGGACAAACAAAATTTTAGATGTTATTTTTAAGTAATATGTCGTGTTTTGTTTCTGTATCCATTCTTCTACTCTTTTTAGTTTTATTGTATTATTAAATCCATTCACATTGAAGGTTATAAGAAGTTTGTGTTTTCCTGTCTTTGTATCTCTAATATAGTCCCTTTTAAGAGATCTTTTTTTGTTTCCCTTCCTTTTTAAGAATATTTTTGTTTCTAAGTTTAGTTTTGCTAAAATTACTTTTCTGACACCATATTCCCTCAAGATTTCTCCTAGATGCCCCTTCCATTGCAGAAACTCCCTACTAGTAGTGAAACTTTTTCATAGTTTTTGAGTTTTATGCAGATATAGATTTCCTCTTATATTTTTATTTAATTCTTCTTTCCCCTTTTTTCTTCTCCCTATCATTTATGTGATTTATTAAAAAATGTTCCCTTCTATCTTCCTCTCAAACTTTTGTTCATTAAACTCTTTTCTGTGCAATTTTCTAAGAAGGATTTATTTACACTGTGCTCTTCATTAATTTGTTTCCCTTTATGTCTGATTCATAATCTATAACTTTATTTAGTCCTTTAATCTCTTAGTGTTCTTCATTAAGTGAAAGCTTTAGAAATAATACATTTGAGTTCTCTCTCCTAAAAAATTTCTAAGTTACTGCCTTGGTAGATCTTGCCCCATCTTTTTATGTTTGTTTTTGTTTTATCTGCATTCTTTTAATAGATCTTTCTATTATGCCTCACTTTTAGATGTATTTATCCCTGAAGGAAGAAATATGGATGGAGCAGTGTTCCAGGGAACAAAATTACCTAGTTTCTCAAACCTTAGGGACCTGTTTTTACCATTTGGCCTTTTGACAATTATTTTCCTTCCCATTTGTCATTTGATCTCATTACTTGGTGCATGTTTCCTATTTTTCTGGGTACCAATTCTGTCCTCTCCCCAGGAAGCCTTGATTTCCTTTTCCTGAAGCATGATGTTTTTCATGGAGGCACAGCACTTTCTGAGAAGCGGTCTCCTATGTACCAACCCCCTATCACAAGATCTCCATCTCCCATTACAGATATCTATCTCTTCCTTCATAGGAATTCTCTTCAATGAGGCTCCATTACTTTGATATCTCTTCCTCTTATTTTCGCAGTTACAATTTCTCCTTCCATCACTTCTTCCATTCTCTTGAAGTCTCATCTAGAAGTTCTCTTCTCTTGGCTGTTCAGACATAGACATGATAAGGACACATAATATATCCCCCTTTGTTTTCCACCTCCCCTCTTGTCATTTAGACACCATCCAATCATTTAATTTTGTTCCACAAAATCAATTGATTCACATGTCAGTAGGATAAGGAGTTTGGGCTGTGGTGTTTCAATTTTATTCTTCTACTTTCACTTCTATTTCTTTAAATTACACTTTCAGTGTCATCACCTTATATACTTAAAAAAATCTCAATGATACTCTATTTTTTAACCCCATATGTCAGTTTTTCTCTCTTAAAAAATAATCTATGGGGATGGTGAAATGCATTTCATTACTTATTCTTTCCTTGGCATTTCCAAGGCATTTGCCTTGTGTTTCTGTTGTTTGGGGGTATTTGCAAGTCAAATGTTCTATTCTCTCTCTTATGTTTTGGAAGAGCAGATCAAATGCCTTTCTTATTGAGCCTTCATCTTTTTCTATCGATGATTAAGATCAGGTTTGCAGGATATGTCATTTCTGGGTAGCATCTTGAACGTCTTTGTTTTTTAGATTGTATTGTTCCATTCCTTTCTGCAGGTTCTAGTAGGTACAGGATAATCTTGTACCATTTAAATTTTCTTATAGATTACAGTTTTTTTTTCTTGGCCTCTTGTAGAATTTGTCACTAAAATTGTTAAATTTAGCCACTCTGTATCCTGGAATTTGAAGGAAGGGCAAGGGATAACAGATGGACAGCCTCAGCACTATGCTAGTACCCAGGAAAAGCATTTCCTTTGTGACTTTCCCAAGTGTCTGTATAGAAGCTTCCAAATGAAGAGTCTCACACCAGCATCTCCTTGGCTATATAAATACCCCTTCACAGGCTGCCAGTGGTTTCCTTCTACTTGCAAACAACATCCTGCTCTTGTCAAACATGCTAAAATGCTCCAAGAATTCCTCTGTCTGTGCTCCACAGTCTCTTTCAAATACACGAGTATAGTTGATAGGCAAATAGGAACTGATTTTGTGTTTTATTTGTCATGTCTACCCACAGCTATTCTACTTTTTTGACATCAGGGACCATATCTTTTACTTCTTTTGTATCCCTTGAAATGTTTGTTGCAGTGGTGACCATGTTTCAGGGTGTTCCATAAATGACTGTGATGAAAAAACTTTGTATCTTTGTTTTGAACTTGTCAGTATAATATTTCACTCTTTCCCTTTCCACATCATTCCCAACATTTGTTATAGAAAAGTTGTGGGAGGGAGTGCAGGGTGAAGAGAGTGTTACTGCCTGTATTGTGGAAGACAAATGATTCTCCAAAGCTTTGGATGGCTTGGAAATAAGGTTCCAGTAGGTTCAGGGGGATGGATTGAAATAAGAAGTGTTTGGTGAGGATTTGATGTTAGAATAGTGATTTTTATGGAGTTGTTATAGAGAAGAATAGAGTCCCCTGAAAGGGGAAGAAATATAAGAGATAGAGAAGGGGAAGCACAAAATAGAAAAAGAGAATGTTAAGTGACTTAGCCAAGGTCACACAGGCAGTAAGTACTGAGTTAGGATTGGAACCCAGGTCCTCTGCCTGTGAAGACAGTGCTTTTCTTTCTATTATACCACATTGCCTCCCACATGTACAACAGTGCTTAGTGCAGTCTACCTTTTATCATAGCTATTCTTGTACATATATTATTTGTCTTTGTCTAGAATATTCTAGTCTGAAAGTGATAATGGACTTCATCAAAGAATAAAAGCTTTGATTTCCCCTTAGTGCCTAATCATAGTGCCTTGTACATAGTAGGCATTCAGAAAAGAATTTTTTTTAAAATGAATGAATGCCTATAATACAAGATATAATGTTTTAAGGTATAAGAGAGACATAAAACTAAGAGAGTTCAAAGATATTTTATCCTACTTGGTGTTTAGGGACCTAGCATATGGAGAACCCTATACTTGATACTGGAGGAGATAAAATATTTTAATTAATTAATTCCTGACCTTGTAGAATTTAGAGTCTAGGTGGGAGATATGACACACAAAAACAACTATAATGCAAAAGAAAATATAATAAATAAATAAATAAACTTTTCAAACAAAGGGCTATGTAAAATCTCAGGATCCAGTTGGGGAGACCAGTGAAATTTTTATGAGAGAGGTAGCATTTGCTCTGGGCTTTAAAATGTTTTTTCCCTTGTAGTCTCCCTCATTAGAATGTGAGCTCCTTGAGGGCAGGTACTGTTTTTCCTCTATTTGTATCACTAGCATTTAGCACATCTGGCACACAGTAGGTACTTAATAAATGTTTATTGACTGATAAGACAAGTATTGAGTTATGGTTAGGGAAGAAGTAAAGAACATCCCAGGCATAGGAAATAGCATGATCAAAGGCTACTGTTTATCCTTTTTTTGAAGAAGACCAATAACATCATAGGGTGATCTTGACTTGTGCATGAATTGGATGTAAGGGGGGCAGAGTTACATAGTTGTCAGCTTCATTCTTTCTTCCAGGGTCATTGAAGTTTAGTGACAAGACAAAAATTAAGATGGCCTGGGATGCAGTGGATGACCATGGCATCTTCATTGTCTGCCCAACCTCTAATCACTCCACAGTGCCTGCTTCAGCCTCCTTCATGAAAGTTGGAACAAATTATCTTCATCTGCCCATTCTACTGTGGGAAATCTTCTTAGGGTAGATACGCCCCCCCCCCCCATTCACTAATGGTTTTGAGACCTATCAGTTATACTTAACCTGGTTTAGCCTGTCTGCTAAGATAGCTTATTGGAATGTGGCCACTGAACATGCCACAGTTTCTTGGAGCCACAGTGAGAGTTGAGTGCCAGGTAGACACCAAAAGTAGATGATCAGCTCTGAAAAGGATTCAGCAAGCCCTCACATTGGAGGTGCTAGTCCTCCTGGAACATCCCATATACCCCAAGTTATGAGATGTAGGCATGATCAAAGGCAGAGAACAGGAAATTAATAGGTCTTTATAGGGACAAGGGAAGTACATCAGTTTCTCTTGGAGCACAGAAAAACCATGGAGTAGAATTGCATGAATTAAAATCACTAAGCCCAGAAAACATTAGGAAGGTCTTTGAAACCTAGCCTTTAGAATAATAGGGAACCATGGGATTTTAGATCTGGGAAGGGACCTTAATGATCAGAGTCCAATCTTCTCCTTTTAAAAATGAGAAAATAGTACTAGAGAGAGTTTCCTTGTCCATAGTCACACAAGCATTATATTTTCACAGTGGAATATGAATCTGTCTAGACTCACTATGCCATGTTGCCACTGAAGGGTTTTTTTGGGGGGGAAGGCAAGGCAATTGGGGTTATTTGCCCAAGGTCACACAGCTAGTAAGTGTCAAGTGGCTGAGGCCAAATTTGAACTCAAATCCTCTTCCCTCCAGGGCTGGTACTCTATTTACTGTGCCACCTAACTGCCCCTTCTGAAGGGTTTTAAGCAAAGGAGCAACATGACAAATTCTACTACTGTATGTGTAAGGAAGATTAATTTGAAAAGAGCAAAAACAAGACAGGATATTTTCTTCCTCCTCTTCTTCCTTCCCTTCTTTCTTCTATTATTTTTGATTTCCTCTCAAGGCAGTACATTCCATTTTGGGAGAGTTCTAGCTTTTATGAAGTTTTTCCTAACATCAAGTCCAAGTCTGATTATTTGCAATTTCCACTTGTTTTTGATAGTGATGTCCTCTGGGTTCAATAGGACAAGCCCAATTTCATCCCCATTCAACAACTGTTCAAGTATTAAACACAGCAATCATTTCCCCCTAAGCCTTTTTTTCTCTGCAATGGACATTTCTTATTCCTCCAGTGGATCCTCATAAGACCTGGTTCCAAGGTCCCTCACCATCTTGGACAATCTCAAATTTAGTACTGTCCATTCTAAATGATGGTGGCCAGAACCAACTGAATGTAATATTCTTGATTTGGCTAGAGGGTTCCCCAAGTGCAAGTTCCCACCCAAGACTCAGAGCAAGGCTGAGCTGCAGCTACCTCACCCACACAGTTGTTGTCATAAATAATATGTTCACTTGTCCTCTTGCCAAGGTAATTATTTCTGAAATAATTAGAGGTTTCCCAACTGCTGTGAAAGTATAAGAAGCAAGTTAGATACATGATTAGCATTTGCATTTTAATTACTTCATTCCTTGGAGTAAATGTTTTTCACCTGCTGTGCAAAAAGAACTAACGAAAGGTATACAACAGGCTACGAACATAAAAGCAAAGGTGATACATATAATGTGACCTGTGAGATCTCCTGGAGCTGCTGAGGTCATCAGGCAGAAGTACCTTGTCAACAGGCCCCACTATTCCCGGGGTAGGCAATGTCAGTCCATCAATTACTATTTAAATAAAATAGATAAAGCACTTTGCAAACTTTTAAATAATATAAGACATTTTACTATAATATTATGATATAATAGATAAATATGAAATAATATAGTATATATATATATAGTACAATACGTATAAATGCTAGTAGTAGCAATTGTTGTTATTACTGTAATTTTTGCCTACTATGTACCTGGTACTATGTTAAATGCTGAGGAGACAGAGAAAGGCAAAAACAATAATAAAAAAACCCAATTCCTACTCTCAAGGAGCTGACAGCCTAGTGGGCAATATGGCCCCAGGACAGAACCCCACCAATTGTTTATAGGATTATGACTAGTGGCTGATGGCAATATTGGCAATAAAAAGCACCAAAAGGGGGCATATGTTTTAGAGTCAAAATTGAGCAATTTTTACATTTACTTGTCCTGGATTCCATAGTGATGAATGTATGCATGTATAAGAGAGTTAGGAAAAGTAGGAAAAGGATTAACTAAAATGGTTGACAGTTAGTAAGATAATTGATTACTTAATTAAATCAAATTATATTCCCTATAAATTTTTTATCAAACTCTAGTGGGATGATCATGTAAGCATGAATGGAAATTATAGGGCTAAGTTTTGACATCAGTATTTTTTAAGTGTTTTTAACTATCTCCATAGAACAAAATCAATAGAGAAAAAAAAAAACTTACCCTTTATTAAAACATTTAAAAATGTAATTTAGTATTTTTTCTAGAAAACGCTTATTCTATGTTTAATTCATTTTAATGTTATATCATTATTGTATTTAATTTATTTCAGCTATTTTTTTCTTCCATACCACATTTTTGATCATTTTTATTAATAAATAGTAAATTATTCAGAGGTATCCAATACCATGTTGGCAAATGAGCAAGTGTGCCCACAAGAACTCTGTTAAAAGTCAGGTATTTCTGTCAGGAATTGAATGTTAATTATTATATGAGCACATCGATTGCTTTAATATTTCATGCAATGGAATTGAACTTAGCACAGTGTTTTTGATAAATATTTTTAATTGTCTGTTCGCATAATACACATCTGTAGAATGTTTTATGGGTTTTAAAGCACTTTCCTAGACAATATGGTAGAAAGAAAATTTGATTTGGTTGAATTCTGCCTTTTCCACTTATTACCTGTGTTACCTTGTCCCTTCACTTCTATGGGCTTCTATTTCCTTAAATGTAAGATGAGGCTATTGGGCTAGAAGACCTGTAATGTTTCTTCTAACTCTACATCTATGATCCTATTATAATAAGTATTCTAGTCACTAATTTGGGCCTCACAAAAAAATCATATGTGGTAGGGAGGTATTGTATATGTCAGGTATTATTATTCCCATTTTATAGATGGGATCAGGAATATTAATAAGGAGGATAATCAATATTAAGTAAGGTGTGCAAGCCCCTATGTCTCATAATTGGAATAACCAGGACTAGAACCCAGACTTCTTGATTCCCACTCTGGTGCCATTTCTATTACATCATCTCATCACCTCAACAGAAAAATCAGGGCTCTTGTAAAATAACTAAGGTCTTTTACACTACAGAATAACAAATAAAGTACTTAGTAATTTCCATATTTGCCATGAGTTTAGTCATTATAGTCCATGGCAACTCATTGAGATGAGGATAATAAATTAAACTCTTTAGCAGCCATCCTGCTCATGTAGTATCTTTCCAACTTCTATTCATAGTTCCCCCATCTGTCTATACATTTAAAATTAAGTGTAAAATCTAACCAAAAGAAAGTTGTATTTCTTAAAGGTCTTTCTTATTTGATTCCCCCCCCCCATCCTTTACATGAATACTTTCTAAATATATATAGCCTATTGATTCACTACATATGAATAGAAAAATGAGAAGGCTAGACTAGACCACAGGAGGTTAGAGCTAGGACCATAGAGATAATCTAGTCTATTCTCCTTATTATGCAGATAAGGAAATAGAGCTCAGAAATGGCAGGGAGAAGATGAACCCAGGTCTTCTAAGATCATTGTCGTGTTCTTTGCACTGAATCTCATTTAGTCCTCTTGTAAGGACTAATCTCAACTCAAACGTCCTATGAAGTTGTCACAAAAAACACTTTGATATTCTGCTGGAGGCAAGATCTCATCATTGCAAGCTTTCCATATCTTATCCTTTGTCATTTTATCCCCATTCTTTCTCAATAGACAATCTATTCAATGAACTGGACACATTGATCACAATCTCTTTTAAATGCCGCTTTGATGCAAACACTAGTGTCTCACCATTTATAGCAGGGGACCTTAATATTTTTTGTATGTGTCATGGACTCCTTTGGCAATCTAGTGAAGCATATGAGTCCCTTCTCAGGATGTTTGTTGCCTATGTTCATCATTAAATGAAACGCTAAATTTCAGTAAGAGGTTAGTGATAATAAAGATTGTAGTATTTTTCCTCACCCAAGTTAATGCCCCTTTTCCCCTTTCATCTGTCCCAAAACCCAGGATTAATAATTTATAGTCAGCAGGGAATCTTCCCCCCTTATATTATGTATAGGATACCTTGTGTAAGGCCTCACTTGATATTAATACTATGAATGATGGAGCAAAATTATGCCTATGGTTGCATAGGTAACTTCTTATTAAACAAGAACCACTAAGGCTGTATTTTGCTCTGCCAACTTAAATGTAACTCCCTGACACTGCATCTCAGATACTCAGTTGATATCGTTAAAATATGGTGTTTTCACTGTCACTGAGTGTAAGAGAACAGCTCACCACACATAGCATGCTGGCAGATCTGTCCAATTTCACACATATTTGTATTCCATACAGTTTCATTCTCACATACTCCTAGGATGATCTGGCTTAATTGTGTGCCATGCCATGCTTTCTGTGGTTATGTTTTTCTCCTCCATTGCTTTGAAATATTTTATGAAATGATATTGCTCATAAGGGTCCATCACCCTTCTCTGCAATATTTTGCAAATGAACTAGTATTCTAAATTAGCATTTCCATTGGAGGTGTGTCTATATCTCCATATTTGGCATAGAGATTTTGTGGCTGAAATGGTATCTTTTGAACAACTCATAGCCACTGTAGCAATATCTTTACTTTTATCCATTTCCTATTTTTATCATCTGTCTGTTTTTAGGTTGTGTTAGAGCTGTTCTAATTACATGTATTGTCTTATTAATCCATTCTTCTAGTTCAGTATTGATTTTGGCCTTTGTTCTGATTAATCAGTGATTTGATTTAAATATTAAATTTAATTTAACAAATATTTATTAAATTCTTACTGTGTGCAAGGCACAAAAACAAAATAATCTCTCCCCTCTCAAAGAAATTCTAATCTATTAGGGGGCACAACATGCACACAAGGAAGTAAAAACAAATTATATACTAAATACTACAAGGCAATTTCATGGGAAGGAACCTAGAGAAGATCCATCATTGAGTTTGTGGTACCTCAGCTGTACTTGGAAAGAAGCTAGAGATGTTGTGAAGCCAAGATGAGGAGGGAGTATTCCAGAACTGAGGACCACTTGAACAAAATCAGGAGGCAGGAGGTAGAATATTGTATATAGCAAGCGGCTTGTTGGTCAATTTGACTGCAACTGAAGGTGAAGGAAGAAAGGTTTTTCTACTCTTTCCAATTTAATTTTTCCAATTACTCTTAATGCAATATGATTAGTTTGGGCTAAAACCAAACTTTTGTACATTTGGTTTTTTTTTCCGTCCGTTAACTTTTGTTCATAACTTTCCTTTCCCTTGTGATATTTTATACATGAATAAAATTACCCAAATCTACTCCAAACCTTATCATTTAAAGCTAGGGTGAAATACCAACACAATTTCAACTTCCCCTTGCAATTCTCTTTCTGAAATTATCTTAACTTTTTCTGTTTATATTGTAGTTCTGTGGCATCTACATGGTGAGAGTGGACCCACTTTGCCTTCTGCTTGGTTGAGGAGAACTGGTGCTCTGATCCCCCAATGTAGCTACTGCCCATTATTGATTACAAATGAGGTGCTCCATTAAATATAGTTAAAATTTTTGTATTTCCCATAGGGAGAGGGAAAAAGACTACCAAATATACATAGAATATATTTAGATTCTTTCCCTATCAGCTTTCTAAAAGGAGTATTGGGCTTAAAAAAAAATTATAGCCACATACACCCTCATCCTTTGTTCTTAAGATGAGGGATTCACTTGGGAAATATATTTGTGCCCTTTCTCTTAAGTGAGTCAGTTTCATTACTTTGAAAAAAGATGTTTTTTGGCTTTGTGGTTATAAAAGTCCCAATAGACTTAAGATCATAAGTGACTAGCAAGGAATATATCTAATATGATGTGTTACTTATATGACTATCCCTCCATGTATATGTAAGCCTCATTATGTGTGTTCCCTAAAAGTCATTAAAACTTCTAAAAGGTTGGGTTTTTTTGTATATCCCTAAATATCCCCAAACATTATAAACAAGAGGATTGCTCACTACCCTACCCTATCTAGTCCAGTGTGTAATCTGTAATTATATATAACTGTGTCCCAGCTGACCCTTTTCTCCTATAATGCCTGAGTATATAAAATGACTAATATTTTGAAATCAAAATAAAGTTTGTTACTATGAGCAGGAAGAAAATTTAGTTTGGGAAAGATTATGCTTTTCAGTTTGAAGAAAATACTTTAAAATTGTGCATATAAAATGAGGGCCTAAAGGTAGATAATTGCCTGGAAAATGGACATAGATTTGCATGAGGTCAGAAATTCATCTTCTAAAGCAACTCATCCAACAATTTTGGTAGCTTGGGGATATAATCATATCCTCTCTTGCATATTAATATACAGTAGCTACTATAAGAAAATGGCACGAAGACTGGAGAATCTGAGTCCAAAGTCTAGAACTCTAGATAGAGTTTACAGCCCAGTCCTATAGCATGAAGCAACAGGCACCTTAGGTGTACTAACACCATGTTTCAGGCTCCTTCTGGGTTGGGTATTATTAAAAACCACAGAAGCAACAGGAGTTTGTTATGCGAAGCAGGCGCCTGCTAAGGAAAGAGCCAATTTGAAATAAGTGAAGAGCAACTAAAGCCTCTGGGAAATCTTATCTAAACTCCAAGTCACAAAATCTCTGAGGTTTTCATGAGAAATACTAGCAAGCTCTTCCCCCCCCCCCCTTTAGCTGTCAACATTGCTTGTTCAGAAATGGATGGGAGGGTGAGGTATTTTTAACATTAAAGGAAGAGTTCAGTTTTCAATTTTCTAAAAGAGTGTCTCTCTAAACATAAACTGTTTATTAGAATCAGTTTTTTCTCTCAACTTGGTTTCTTTCTCATAAAAGAAAAAAAATGTCTGTTTCTCAAGGAACCAAATGACAATGAAGAAACCTGAAGGCTTTCATATATTTTCTCCTTCCAGGTTTAGATCACATATTTTAATGCAGACATTTGACTATGTTGTAATACATCACTAATATTTTAATAATGCAAAGGCAGTCACATAGCCCAGAATATCTCAGGCTGGATGCCTATGAGTACTCAAACATTGCTTTCCTCTCTTACAAAGTTTGGGATAGGATGCAAAGAAAAATTACTCCTGTCCAGGTCAACCTCTTCCCACTTTCTTCCACCTCTTATGCCTTCTTTTCTAATATAGTCACCTTTCAATTAGTTTCAGTTTCATAGCACTAGTCACATTCATCAGGCTTCCCTTCCCTCTGTTTCCCTTTGGGGACTTCATGGCTGCCTCTTTTATTTAGTTAATTCTGTTCCTGGGTGATAGGTTAAACCCTAGAAGACTGGGAAGCAATTTGGAAATGGGGGCCCCCAGTTTACATGATGTGGACAGTAAAAGTGAAACTTGAATCTAACATACAAGACAATAAGGTATTTTTTGTCACCTGGAACCAGTTTAGAAAAAAAAAAAGTACTGCCCAAAATGGAGTAAAGTCTAGAAAGAGGTGTTCTGGGAGGTGGAAGACAAGCATTGGTGGGGAAGGATCTAATAAGCAATAGTTGGTATGGAGAAAACACAAACAAACCAGGAATTGGCCATCATCTTTTTTATGTCATGTTAACGACTCTCTCTGTTAGAACAGAAAATTCATGGTTTCATATCTTACTAGTACAATGACAAACTCTCTGTCAGAGGAAAAAAATGGGCATTTTGTTTAAAAAAGTGACTATTGTGCATGAAGTAGCCTCAAGTTACATAAGTGACCCACCGAAAAGCAACCCAAATTCAGAGTGAGTATATCACTCAAGGCCTCACAAATTTGCTTAATTATTCTAGTCAGCAATATGTAATTTGGATAAAAGAAAACACTTGATGAAATGATATAGTGAGAAAAAGAATAGTCAAACATTTCCCTCATAAATTTTCCAACAAATAAATCCACTATCAGTGAGAAGAGTGTACAAGTCTTAGGAATATATGTGGAGTGATAAACATAAGAATCATGTATGACAAGGATGTATGCTTGTCAGAGCACATAAATAGAGTCATTAGCCTGGACTTCCCTGAAGGTCTTTCATGGTGTTGATTGTCTGCTAGGCAGTGTTGTGCAGGTCTCATGGTCACTATGAGGTATTACCCACTCCCTCACCCCCATGTGGTTGTACAGGTTTTTTGGTTTTTTTTTCTGCCTTCAGTTTCTGGAGTCTGAATTTTAGAGTGAGACCAGAAAGGGGAATTATGAAAACCAAGGAATAGGGATCCAGGTTGATTTTTGCATCCAGAATAGTATTGATACCCGGAAAAGTAAGAAACAAAAAGCTAATATTTAATCTTCAGAAGTGATCTCTGCAACCCTATCCCAGTGGAAGGTTACTAGGTAGGTCCAAAACTATATAGGAAATGAGCTAAGTTATAATAGATATGGTCTTGGGAGGCTCATGCCCCCAAGGGGTGTGGAAGAAATATTTATACATTTGCTTTTTTAAAATACATTTATTTTTGATATGTCTTAAAGCAATATTCCTTTGTAAAAGCTACGTAATGTTAAGTGGATAAATAGAATTGAGGAGCCAGTCACTAGGCTCCTAAAAAGGGAGGGAGTGCAGCTGATAGGAACCTGAGCCAAATTCCTGCCTTCATTTGTCTGGCAACAAGTCTCTAAGAACTTGGGGCTTTAGTAGACCACCAGTTTAATGTGAGACCAGGCAACCAAGAAAGCTAGTAGTGACTTGGTCTGTATTGAGAAAGTAATACTGGAGGGGGGGAGGGGACAGAGTCAAGATGACAGAGTAGAAACAGGACCTCCTAGCAGCTCCAGCTCTACCACCTCCAATACATGTAAAAAAATGACTCTAAACAAATTTTAGATCTACAGAACCCACAAAGTGACAGAGAGAAACAAATCTCAGGCTGAAGGCATGCCAGCAGGCCAACAGGAAGATTCTATCGAATGGAGATGGGAGCCTAGAGCAGTCCCACGTGAGTCCCAGGGTTTCAGCCCCAGGGCAACCTGACCAGCTGCTGCTGGAGCATGCTTCAGGAGAGTGAATCACCAGAAGCTGTGGCAGTTTCCAGACTTCTCATTCCATAAACAACAAAGAGAAAGTAAAAAGTTAGTAGGGAACTCTGTCGAAACTGAGTAGAGAAGAGCATGGTTGGGCCCCTGACCTCAGGGTGAGAAGTGGCAGAGGCATGGCAGCTGCAGTTGCTGCTTCATGGCTACTTCAGAGCTCCTGGCCTGCAGAACGAAGGGGGACCAAGCAACGGTTCAGAGGGTAATTGCTCTTGCTTTAATATGTTTGAATCTGGATCTCAGTCTTGGGTGGTAGTCCTGGGGTGTGTGGCCAGTGTGCCAGAACTTGTGCGGGCTACAGAGATGGTGCACTCCTAAAAGCTCCAGCAGCTGTGAAAACCCCAGTGGTTTGGCACATAGCTCTCTGCAATCTGGAAGCAGAGTTCTACTGTGGCAAAGAGCTCAAAAGTCAAGTAATTGGCTAGCAATGTGAGTAAGAAGAGGAAGCACAAACAGACCATAGAATCCTTTTAGGGGACAAAAAGAATCAAAGCATGAAATGGGAGGAAGACAATGAAGTCAGAATTCCTGCATCAAAAACTTCCAAGAAAAATATGAACTGGTTACGGGCCATGGAGGAGTTCAAGAAGGATTTGGAAAATCAAGTAAGAGAAGTGGAGGAAAAATTGGGAAGAGAAATGAGAATGATGCAAGAAAATCATGAAAAGCAAGTCAACAGCCTGCTAGAGGAGATCCCCCAAAATACTGAAGAGAATAACACTTTAAAAAATAGACTAACCCAAATGGCAAAAGAGGCCCAAAAAGTCAATGAGGAGAAGAATGCCTTAAAAAGTCGAATTTGGGGGTAGAGTCAAGATGGTGGAGTAGAAGCAGGAGCTCCGCTGGGCTCCGGCTTCCACCTTCCCCAATCCGTGTAAAAGGGGACTCTAAACAAACTTTGGAGCTGTAGAACCCACAAAATAACACAGAGAAGCTAACCTCCCACTGAGGACAGCCTGGCAGGCCAGCAGGAATTGGCAAGCACAGGGCTCTGGGAGCCAAGCCCAGCCCCACACCAAGACTTTAGCCGCAGGGCGGGCCTGACCAGCTGGCCAGAGGGAGTACAGATCAGCAGTAGCTGTGACCGTTTCCAGATTTGTCAACACATAGATGCGAAGGACAAAGTGAGAGGCCAGTCTGGACTTTGGGACCAGTAAGTGGGAGTGCATGGCTTTTGCCCCTGGGGTGAGAAGCCACTGAGATGCAGGCACAGCCAGCCAGTGCCATGTGGCAGCTTCAGCTCCTGGCCTGCAGAGTGTAGGGAAACCAAGCACCAGTCTGAGGGGTAATTGCTCTTGCTTTAACCTTCTTGGATCTGGATTGCAGTCTAGGGTGGAGGTCCTGGGGTGTGTGTCCAGCCTGCCAGAGCGTATGAAGACCTCAGAGAGGGCACCCATCTAATACCTCCGGCAGCTGAGAAAATCCCAGCGATTGGGACGAAAGCTCCCCTGTCTGGTGGCAGAGTCCTACAGTGGCAAAAAGCCCAGAAGTCAAGTGACTGAGGGGCAACATGACCAGGCAAAGGAAACAAAGCAGACAGAAGATTCCAACATTAGACTCCTATTTTGGGGACAAAAAGGAGCAAAGCATGGAACAGGAGGAAAACAGTGAAGTCAGAACTCCTGCACCAAAAGCTTCTAAGGAAAATATGAGCTGGTTACAGGTCATAGAGGAACTTAAGAAGCAGATAAGAGAAGTGGAGGAAAAATTGGGAAGAGAAATGTGAACAATGCAAGAAAATTATGAAATGAGAGTCAACAGCCTGACTGAGGAAAATAACACCTTAAAAAATAGACTAACTCAAATGGCAAAAGAGGCTCAAAAAGGCAATGAGGAGAAGAATGCCTTAAAAGTCAAATTTGCCAGATGGAAAAAGAATCTCAAAAGCTCACTGAGGATAATCATTGCTTCAGAATTAGATTGGAGCAAATGGAAGCTAATGACTTTATGAGAAATTAAAATGCTGTTAAACAGATCCAAACAAATGAAAGAATAGAAAGCAATGTGAAATATCTCATGGGAAAAACCACTGACCTGGAAAATAGATCCAGGAGAGATAATTTTAAAATTATTGGACTACCTGAAAGCCATGATCAAAGTAAGAACCTAGAAATCATCCTCCAGGAAGTTCTCAAGGAAAACTGCCCTGATGTTTTAGAATCAGAGGGCAAAATAGAGGTTGAAAGAATCCACCGATCACCTCCTGAAAAAGATGCTAAAAAGAAAACTCCTAGGAATATTATAGCCAGGTTCCGAAATTCCCAGATTAATGAGAGAATATTACAAGCAGCCAGGAAGAAACAATTTGAATATTGTGGAAACACAATCAGGATAACCCAGCATCTGGCAGCTTCTACATTGAGGGATCGAAGGTCTTGGAATATGATATTCTGGAGGTCCAAGGAGCTGGGATTAAAACCAAGAATCACCTACCCAGCAAACCTGAGTATCATGTTTCAGGGGAAAATATTGTCATTCAGGGAAATAGAGGACTTTCAAGCATTCTTCCTGGAAAAACCAGAGTTGAATAGAAAATTTGACATTCAGATACAAGAAGCATGAGAAGGTAAACAGGGAAAAGAAATCATAAGGAACTTATCAAAGTTGAACTATTAACATTCCTACATGGAAAAACAATAATTGTAACTTATGAAACTTTTCTCAATAGTTGAAGGGAATAGAAATATATGTGTGTGTGTGTGTCTATATATGAGGTTATGTGGGCATATGAATACAAATGTGAATGTGTGTATATATGTTTACAGGTATACATAGAGGGCACAGGACCGATTTAACAGGAAGGGATGACACTTAAAAGGTGAAATTAAGAGGTGAGAGAGGAATATAATGAGAGGAGATGGGGAGAGACAGAATGGGATAAACGATCTCATATAGAAAAGGCAAGGGAAATGGTTACAATGGAGGGGAAGAATAGGAAGACAAAAGGGAATGGGTCAACCTTATTCCCATTGAATTTGGCTTGAGGAAGGAATGAAATACACACTCAATAGGGTATCTCACCTGCCAGGAGAGTAGGGGGGAAGGGGATGAGAGGGGGGGATGATGGAAGGGAGGAAAGGCTGGGGGGGAGGGAAGTTGGGAGCACCCACTTTTGAAAAGGGACAGGATCAAAGTAAAGAATAGAACAAGTGGGAGGTGGGATAGGAGGGAGGTAAATATAGTCAGTCTTTTACAATAAATCTCCTATGTTATTGTTTTGCATTAGCCACACATGTACAACCTATACTGAACTGCTTATCTTCCTAGTAAGGGTGGGAGACAAGGGAGGAAGTGAATGAATCTGGAATTCAAAGTTTTAAAATCAAATACTCAAATATATATATATATATATATATATATATACATATACTATTATTAATACTATTTTACGTGTAATTGGGAAATAAGATATACAGGCACTGGGGCATAGAGATCCACTGGAAAAATTGAAAGGGGTATGGGAGAAAATATGGGAGAGAGCAGATTGGAGGAGGGGATATCCTGTGGGACTACTACTTTGGGGCGGTGGGTAGGGGAAAAATGGGGAGAAAATTTGTAACTCAAAATCTGGCAGAAATGAATGATGTAAATCAGAAGTTAATAAAGCATATAAAAAAAGAAAAGGGACAGGATCAAAGAAGAAAACAGAATAAATGGGGGGGGGGGTGGGATAGGATGGAGGGAACTATAGTTAGTCTTCCACAATATAACCACTATGGAAATGTTTTGAGTAACTACACATGTACAACCTATATTGACTTGCTTATCTTCCCAGTGGGGGTGGGTGAGGAGGGCAGAAGGAAAAAAATCTGGAACTCAAAGTTTAAAAACAAATGTTTAAAAAAATGCCTTTTTACTTGCAACTGGGAAATAAAATATACAGGAACTGGGGTACAGATATCCATCTTGCCATACTAGAAAGTTGCGGGGGAGATGAGGGAGGATATAAGAGAGAACAGATTAGGGGAAGTGGAATTCAGTAGACTCACTATTTTGGGGTGGGGGTAGAGGAAAGATGGGGAAAAATTAGTAACTTAAAATCTTGTGGAAATGAATGTTGAAAACTAAAAATAAATAAATTTGAAACAAAATTTTAGAGATGGAATGTTAAAAAACAAAGAAAGTAATACTGTCTAGGGCAGTGGTGGGGAACCTGTTACCTTGAGGCCACATGGGGCCTTCTAGGTCCTTGGGTGTAGGCTTTTGACTGAGTCCAAATTTTACAGAATAAATCCTTTCATTAAGGGATTTGTTCTATGAACTTTGGATTCAGTTAAAGGGCCAAACTTAAGGACCTAGAGGGCCACATGTGGCCTCGAGGCTGCAGGTTCCCCGTCCCTGGTCTAGGATTAGATAGGTAAGAGTCATGTTGTTCTTAATCTCTTCTGACCACTTATGGCTTATTGAATTCCATTTTGGATATATCACAGGAAGGACAATGACAAGCTAGAAATTGTTCAGAGCAGTGACTGATGATGTCCTGGAACTTTTAGCACGTCTATTTGAGTTGAAGGAATAGGGAATGGTTAGCTTTGTGAAAAAAAAAGTTCAAGACTGTAAAGGATAGCTCTCTCTAAGCATCTAAAAGGCTGTTCTGTGGAAGAAGGATTGGATTTGTTCTGCTTGCCTCCAGAGGATAGAGGTGAAAATAGAGTGGAAAAGATGGCAATTGAAAAAAGGCAGATTTAGACTAGATGAAAGAGGAAAATTACTTGGTTTTTGTATTCCCAGCACCTTGTACAATTCTTGACACATAGTAGGCACTTAGTAATTGCTTACTGAAATTCTAATAATTAGCAGTTAATTAGCATTTATTTAAGTACCACTATGTATTAGTGATGGAATCCTAATAAAGCTGACCCCAGCCCCAATATTCTAACTTCATTATAGGCTGGCCTCACCCCTTTACCCCCTCCCCCACGCCAATGTCCTAACTCCTTCATATATACCGCATTGCTCACTGTAACAACAGGTGTGTTCCTGAATTCCCACAGAAACAGTAGGTATATCCATGTGAAAGGAACCCAGCTACTGCCTCTACCTGGTCACTGTCCCCAGACCCATTCCCACAGAAACAGGTGTGTTCTTGTATTCAACCACAATCACATCATCCATCTAGCCCAAGACAGGACCACAATACCTATCTATCTTGACCAGACAGGACCACAATAGCTAGCCAATTGGAGGGCAGCATGACCAGAATGTTTAACCATCAAACCATAAATGGGACCCCTCTTCCATTACCTAATCCCTTAACAAACTCCTCCTGTCTTTTTAATATTCTATGTAAATTTCTGTTATGTAATTGCATCTTTACCCTATAAAAATCCATCTTGCTTTCTCGGAAGCTGCTGGTGCCTCTTGGAACTTAGCCTGCTTCATGAGAGGCGTCAATCTCAATAAATGCCTATACTTGGATTAGAGGTGGTCTGACTCTGAATTCTTTGAGACGGTTCCACCACAACACATCATGAAACCGCAGCAGTTTTTGGGTGTGCAGAGCCCCCACTGCAACAGTTTTTGGTGTCCCTGGATTTAAACCATAACTCTAGGCACTATGCCAGGAATTTTATAAAAGGTAAAAGCCACTGCTCTCAAGGAGCTCACAGTCTAATTGGGGGTTTAATATGTAGAAATAAACTATGTACAGGATAAATCAGAAATAATCAACAAAGGGAAAGCAGTAGAATTAAGAGGGATTGGGAAAGACTTCCTGCAGAAGGTAGGATTTTAGTGGGACTTGAAGGAAGCCAGGAAGTAGAGATGAGGAGGGAGAATGTTCCAGATGTGGGGGAAAATTGGGAGACAGATTGCCTTTGCTGTTGCAAGGAGGCTTCTGGATCATAGATACCATGATGAGGTTAAGGCATAAATAGACTGGACAGGTAGGGTGGGGCAGGTTATGAATGCCAAATAGAAAATTTTATATTTGATCCTGGAGGTGATAGGGAAGCCACTAGAGTTTATTGAATAGGTGGGTGACATGGTCAGACCTGATCTTTAGAAAGACAGCTGAGTGTAGAGTGAATTGTATTGGTGAGAGACTTGTGACAGGCAGATCAATCACCAGGTTATTGGAATAGTCCAGGCCTAAAGTGATGAGGGACTGCACCATGATGGTGACAAAGGATGTATATGAATGTACCCATGCCTTGTCTTGATAGTACCTGACAGATTGGGTATAGGGGATGAGAAAGTGAAAAGTTGACAATGACATCTAGGTTACAAGTCTGGGTGATTGAGAGGGTGGTGGTGATCTTGATGGTCATAGGGAAGTATGGAAAGGGGAGAGATTTTTTGGGAAAGATAATGAGTTTAGTTTTGGACATGTTGAGTTTAAGATATTCATGGAACATCTAGTTTGAGATATACAGTAGCCTATTGGAGATATGAAACTGGAGGTCAGCAGAGAGGTTAGAACCGACAAGCAAATATGAGAATCATTAGCACAGAGATGATAATTGAATCCAAGGGAACTATTGAAAACATCAAGTTAGTATCATTCTTTCTTCTTGAAGAGGACCGAGGACATCAGGAGGATGATGTCTTAGCTTGCAAGTGAATTATATTTAAGTGAGGTAGAGCTGTGCAAAATCATTTGCCATCTCTGCTCCAGAGTCATCTGACTCCAGTGGCAAGACCACTGGAGGTGGCCCTGGATGCAGTGGGAGGCCTTGGTCTTTTTAAGCTAAGTTCTTTCCCAGGTCTCAGTTTTTCTCAGGCAACACCCACTCAGTGAATAAAGAATAGGTAAGGACTGAGGCAAAAGATGGTCTAGTTTGCCTTCTCAAAAGTATCAGTCTGGGAGGGGAAAACCTTTTGTTTCTAACCAGAACAAAAGCAATTGCTATTTACACTCACTCTGAGCCATCAAAACCCAAACCATGAGCAAGTGAGGCTTGTCCTGGGACCTATTATAGAAGAATGAGTGAGAACTAGAGTAATTTGGGCTTAAAGGCATAGGCAAGTTTGAATCCCAGTGGGCTCTATCAAAGCTTGTTTTGTGTAGCTATATTTCAAGATATCATAAATATGAAATAGCAGAGGTGAAGAAGAGAAAAGGACCTGGGATAGAGTCCTGTGAGACACCTGTGATTAATGGGAAACAAGAGGGGGAAGGTGACCTTGATAAAGATCCAGCAAAGAAGTTTAAAAAGGAGAATTCAGATAGGTAGGAGGAGAACCTGGAGAAAGCAATGTCATAAAAATCTAGAAAAAAGATAAGGTTGTTTGGATAGGGCAAAAGACTGACGAGGTGAAGAATGTTTCAGGATTGAGAAAGTTCATGAGATTTGGCAGTTAAGAAATTATTAGTAACTTTGGAGGTATTCCAAAGGAAAACGACTAGTCTTAGGACATAATGGGATTCCCCTTTCATTGGTGGTTTTCAATTAAAGGCCAAATAGCCAATTGTTCCTTATGTATGAGAATAGATTTTTGGTTAGGTGCTGGTAGAGCTAGATGGCCTGAGAATCCATCTTTCAACTTTGATAGTATGATTCTGCATGATTTAGAATGGGAAGGGGTCTTAGAGATCATTTTTGTCTAACCCTCACATTTTGACTAACAGGAAGGTTAAGCCTGTCTCTCAAAGTCATAAAGATGGTGCTCAACTAACCTAATACTCAACCCTTGGACAAGACTAAGTATAAAAATCCAATATTCTCATTATGACTATGTTTTTAATGATGTGTCAGTTTTCCTAGGTGTACCAGATCACCCTCCTTAAGGTCACAGCCATGTAGCCATATCTGGAAAGTTCAATATTATCACTATTTTCTTCTTAATTCCTCTTGTTCTTTGATAAGAAGTAGAAAATTCAGAGGAAAAATTTTGGATACTAAATACCTTATGCTGTAGAAGCACATTTGTGGGATTTTACATTATTCTGAAAATATTAAAATTGCTTCAGGATAATTCTGTGAGATTGTAAAATGAGCTTGCTACTCTTTCCATGTGAATAGATGGGCATTTCTAAAGGGGATTGACTTGTGACCAGATAGAATTTATTAAGGATGCATATACTCATGATTCTCTGCTGGGAGCTACACAATGTAATCAGCAGCAGCATCAAAAAGCTTTTAGCATCTAATTATTACATTTTTGTGACTGCTGAGAATGGTATAAAAGAAATATGAGCAAAGATATTTGTTTCAGGACATCCGATGACTTAGATGAAGGCATAGATGGCCTGCTCATCAAATCTGCAAATAACACAAAACTGGGAGGGATAAAGGAAGTGTTGGATATCACTCAGGATGCAGAAAATGATCTCGATAAGCTGGAACAATAGACTTCAAAGGATGTTGACAGTAGATGGTGTGGTGGTGGTGGGGTGAAGGGGAAGAGAATATCTCTGGCAAAAAAAAAGCCAAACTACAGAGAATGAGAGAATATGAACCATATTGTAAAGAAAGAAAGGAGAACATTTGGCAATGAATTGGACATATAAAATGCAGGGATAAACTAGAATATTCTGAAGTTCCTGAATTTTATTGTTGCAAAGTCAGCTGTTGTCATTTACAAAATGACTCTACACCAAAAATGGTGGAGTAGAATTCAGATGCACAGTGATGATAACTTACTTAACTGTGTGACCTTAAAGAAGTCTCTTAACCTCTTTTACTTTGATTTTTTTCTTTGTAAATTGATGAGGACATGTTCTCTAATATCTAAAGATTCAATCAAATGAACATATGCATAGAACTCATAAGGCTTAATTCCCTCCACATTTGCTAGTATAAGACTTTTGTCTTTAGCACTCTGTTTGCAAAGTAGGATAGAAATGTAGGTCTCTGTAATATAGAGTTGTCATAAGACTTTAATGGTTCCCAAGAATGCTTTTGAAAAATAATTTGGCCAGCTCTTTTTTTTAAATTGGGAATCAGACTCTATAATAGAGCTGGGAAGCTTTAGGGCTTTACCACAGATTTCCCCTTACCTTGAGAAGTCTCCAAACATTCACAACATTTCATAGATCATATCATTTTAAACACATTCACAACAGTGACCTGCAAAATTAGTTGATTCCCCTGACTCATTGGCTTACTTTTAATTCTTTGTACCAACTATTAACTTTGCAACCTTTAGACTTAATCACCTTTATAACCATGTAACATTTTAAAAGCACAGAGCATTGAAAGACATGGGGGGCAGGCCCTGACATTTAATGCCAGAAGGAAAAGATAGGAGTGTCTCACTTATCCCTTGTCCTTGTTTCGGAGACAATGTGTCTCTGAACATGAACAGCTAGCGTGTCAGTGACTTTGCTGATGAGGGCCTCACACACTGGACAGCACAAGGCCCTGGTCTTATTTTTCCTTCTTGGCAACAGGACAAAAGACAGACCATGGATACTAGCCTATGTGCTTTTGCAAAAGTGCACTTGCCTATACCCTGTTGTTAGAATGAGCAATCGAATGAACATTTTGATTACTATGCCAGTTCTGGACAACATTTTACATTTCTTTCTACTAATATAGAGGATATAAAGCAGGGATGAGGAACCTGCCACCACATGTGGCCCTCTAGGTCCTTGGGTGTGGCTGTTTGACCAAGTTCAAGTTTTACAGAATAAATCTTTTTATTAAGGAAATTCATGAAGTTTAGATTCAGTCAAAGGGCTGCACTTGAGGACCTAGAGGGCCACATGTGGCCTCTAGGCCACAGGTTCTCCATCCCTGGTAGAGAGTCAGTGGGCAATGAAACTCTCCACTATAAATGCCAAACCATTAATCAACAAATATTCATTAATTATCCTCCTTAGGAGGCAGTGGCAGGTCAGTAGAATGAATTGAAGCAGATTCTGGAATCAGAAGACCAGGCTTAAAATCTTACCTACTTATATGACCTTAGGCAGGCCATTTAATTTTCCTTGGCCTCAGTTTCTTCATATGTAAAATGAGGATGTTGAACTAGATGGTCTCTGAGGTCCTTCCCGGCTCTAAATCTGTGATTCAATTGTGGCATTGTGGACAGAACCCTGAATTTGGGGTCATGTGACTTTTGTTGTAATCCCAACTCTGCTAGGAACTCTCTGTGTGACTTTGTACAAGTCACTTCTCTCTGAGTCTCAGTTTCCACATCTGTAGTGTGGAGGTGGGAGTATTGGACTAAATGATTTCTAAGGTTTCTTCCAGCTTTAAATCCCTTGAGCCATAGTGCTAGGCACTCCTACAGGATGAGAGAGGAGAGGAGAGAAGGAAGAGGAATGAAACAAATAGTAGACATCACGATCCCTTATTCTCAACATTAAAATCTATTTGAAGAGATAAGACTAACATATATGAAACAATGAGAGAACAATACTATTTAGTACATGATTAGGTGCTAAATTTAGGATAAGGAATACCAGTATTAGAGAAATCCAAGTTAATGCAAAATGAATCCTCAGTATGCACAAGCCGAGATAGATGAGTGGCTTAATTTTTAAAGAATGTTAGATTGAATAAACTCCCATCCCCACTGTCTTTGTTCTCCCTCCAAGTAATGTATTTACTCTTGACCCACATTTGGAAGTGTTTTAAAATGTATATTTCTCATAGTCCCTGCTACTGGGTTGAAGGTTGAAATTGTTGAACTGCATGAATTCAGAAATTCTGAGCTATAGTAAGGCTAAAGCATCTGTACTGTCTGGCACCAATATAGTGAGTCCCTAGGGCTTGGGAGGGGGGGGGGGAGAAGGGGTGAGAGGGAACTAGGATCTCCAAGGAGGGGTCAATTGACTGAAGTTGGAAAGAGAGCAGATAAAAACCTTTATGTAGAGCAGCAGTGGGGTCAGATCTGGGTGAGGTAGGAAGACTGGCCCTCAGTCAATAAGCAAACAAATGAGTAAATAGATAAATGGATTAAGGAGTAGATAAATAAACAGGTAAATAAATAAAAGGCATTTATCTTTGATGTTTATATGATAGAAGCAGTATTCCTTGGATAGGTTTCTGGGCTTAGATTTAGGAAGACCTTGAAATCCTACCTCTGATATAGCTGCTTGTGAAACTGGTCCAATTAGGTAGCAAATATGCCTCTCTAGAACTTATCTACTACGTTGTTTTTTTTTTTTTTTGCTTTTTTTTTTTGGAGGGGCAATTGGGGTTAAGTGACTTGCCCAAGGTCACACGGCTAGTTTTTGTGTTAAGTGTCTGAGGCTGGACTTGAATTCAGGTCCTCCTGACTCCAGGATGGTGCTCTATTCACTGCGCCACCTAGCCACCCCATCCATTACGTTTTAAGTGGAAAAGGCAATTTCCATACCAGGAGTTATTCACCCTGATGAAATCACAGAGCCTCCATATTCTTGCATGCATATGATAATCATAATAGTTAACATTTCTATAATACTTAAAGGTTTAGAAAGTGATTTACATGTTATTTAATTTGATTCTTTTACCAGCTCTGTAAGGTGGGTGCTATTATTATTTCCATTTTACAGATGATGAAACTAAGGCAGACAGTGATTAAGTGACTTTCCCAGGGCCCTACAACTAGTAATTATCCAAAGCAGGATTTGAACTGAGGTCTTCTTGCCTTTAAAACCACTACTCTATTGAGTATTCTAGTTATACAAATTTCCTGATGTCTTGTCTTATATTGGCTAAATGGTTTTGATTTGTCCATTTAGCCTCTACACATGGATTGGTGTTAATGAGTCTGTTTTACACTATAATTTTCTGAAAAGGAAACATATGGTTATGTAGTTATAATTTATAGAGCATCCAGGACAGTGCCATGTACAATTGGACATTTAAATGAGTTTTATTTATTTTATGGGGATTATTTCAGTGAATGAAATTATCGTAGGATCATAGATATAGAGTTGGAAAAGTGATAACTGACAGAGCCAGAATTTGAATCCAGTTATAAAGCCGTTAATTAGTACAGTTGGGTAGATCAGGGCCTGGAGTCAGGGAGACCTTAGTTCAAATCCATCCTCAGACACTTACTAGCTGTGTGACCCTGGGCACATTACTTAATCTCTGCCTCAGTTTCCTCAGCTGTAAAATGGGGATAATAATAACTACTTCCCAGAGTTGTTGTGAGGATCAAAAGAGATAACATTTGTAAGTGTTTAACACAGTGCCTAGCACACCCTAGGTACTATATAAATGTTTATTCCCTTCCCTTCCCCTTCTACCTTACAACCCAAACTGAGAACTCTTTCTACTGTACCACACTGCAATTTCTAATCCTAAGATCTTAGCACAGTAACTTAGAGGCCAGCTGGGTGGTACAGCAGATAGAGTGCCTGGCCTGAGTTTAGGAAGACTTATCTTCCAGAGTTCAAATCTGGCTTCAGATACTTACTATGTGTGACCCTGGGCAAGTCACTTAATCCTGTCTGCCTCTGTTTCCTCATCTGTAAAATGAGCTAGAGAAGGAAATGGCAAACCACTTTAGTATCTTTGCCAAGAAAACCCCAAATGGGGTCACAAAGAGTAGGACATGACTGAAAACAACCGAGCAACAAAAATATCTCCTCATTTGATCAGAAGAGAAGATGAAGACTCAGAGAAGTCTAACGTTTTACTTAAGGTCACCTAAGTACAAGTATCAGAGCTAATATATGAATACAAGTCTTTTGTCTTCAAAGTTTGCACTCTGGTGAACAGACTATTGACAAGACTTTAGCAGCAAAGTCCAATATCTAATGCCATATGGAAAAAGATAACAGAATACCAGTTATTTTGTGGAAAAGTAGTTGGGTAGGTACTATCGACGGCTTTATTTAAAACATGAACTTTTCAAGCTACGTTCCCACAGAATAAGGCCAATGCATTTAACCAGGATGATTGGTTTACAGAGCAGCATTATATATCCTTTTTTCTCTCTTCCATTTTACCATCCTCTCTGTTGTTTTTCATTTTATCCTATGCTCATGTTTTACCTGCCCATTCAATTTAGATTATGAGGCCATTAGAGAGCCCAGGCTATGTTTTCTGCATAGCAATATGTGCAAAGTCTAAGAGGGCACTCACTAAATATGAAATACGGTTTTTAATAATAGCATTTGCTTGTGTCTGCTTAGTAGTTAATCATAAGTCTAAGGGGGAGGGTCGCAAACAGTGACGATGCTGCACATGGCCTCTCTAGAGCAAATGAAATTATAATCTGTATATGATAGAGTACAGAGAATATTGAACCAGTAGTCAAAAATACTGAGTTCTGATTTCTGCTGTGCTAGTAAATAGCTGTGTGACTGTGGGCTGGATGTTTTACCCCTCTGGTAGATGTTTCCCCATCTGAGAATGAGAGAGCATTGTATAAGATGACCTTTCTGGTTTCCGAATGAAATTCCGGTTCATTCCCCAACCCTCTCCACCTTCTTTTCCAGAGAGAGCATGGTATAATGGGTGGAGTGGTGGACTTGCGATCAGGAAGACTTTGGATCAACACCCTACCCTGGTAACTAGCTAGCTATGTAACTCTGAGAAAGTCTTTTAACTAGGCTTCAGTTTCTGCATCTGAAAAGTAAGGTTTGATTCAGTGATCTCTATGATCTTCCACCTCCAAATCTATGATTCTACATATAACTTTCTATGAGTCTGGATATTTCCCTTTTTTTCCACTTTTATGACCTGCCATTATCTCAGATGCAACATGTCTTTTCTGAACCCACGATATTCTCTCAAACCAGTCCCTCCTTTCAACTGCTCCATTTTCCAATGGGAAACAGTTGGAAGCTGAAAGGTAACTGCATGACCACTGAGCCTAAGACAGAAAGCTAGGGACTTTCTCCTTCCTTGTCCCAGTCTATCCCACTGCCTAGAAACCAACCAGCTGTTGAGACTCAGTAGGAGTAGGCTATAGGGATCTTTTCCCCTCTCCCTTCTTAGCTTTGTTCCCAGCAGTTGCTGGTCTTTCTCCTCCCAGCTGCATACAGACCCCACTAGCAGCATCCCTCTTCCTCCCTGAGGTAACCCAGAATACCTCTTCATTCAAATCCTCAAATTTACCAAATCTTATCCCCTTATCAAAATTAAATGTAGAAGAACTTCTGCCCTACCACTGCTGCTAAAGGTTTACAGTGGACTTGCCATTTTCCTTCCCACTTTACCACCTAGATAGAAGTCTGGGCCTTTTTATCTCCATTGAAGCTGAACATTCTTCTATGTGTTGTCTCTCCTACTTAGAATCTGAGCTCCCTGAAAGCAGGTGCTGTCGCTTTTCTATTTGCCTCCTCAGCAATTAGCATAGTGCTTGGCACATAGTAAGTATTTAAACATGTCATGCCTTTCCATTTCAATGGCAGCTGCTTTGTACTGCATTGTACACTGTACAGTATTTGAGTCACTTTTGATTTTTCTCTCTCATTCATTACCAATATCAAATCAGTCACTTAATCTTTTTTCCCCTTCAAGATGTTCCTTAAATCAGTACTTTCCTTTTCCTTCTTATTGTTCCCACTTGATCATATAGATTAAAGTGTTGTAACAGCTTCCTAAATCATCTCCCTGCCTGTAGTCTCTCCTCACTTCGCTCATTTTAAACCTTTTTACCTGATTTATCTTCGCGAAACAGTGTGATAATGGTGATTTTTGAAATATATTTTTTGATGTTATAGTATAGGTCCTAATACTCCAATATGGAGTCACTTAATCCTAATGATCATAAATATAAAAGCAATGACAGACAGCCTGTTCCACCTGTCCTGACTCATTCTGACCCTATGTCAAATGTAAACAATTGTGGCTCCTGAGTGGATCAGGCTCCCAGTTTTGTGATAAATGATGATTTGACTTTGTCCAAGGTCAAAGTTATTAGTCAAAGTTATCTCCCACCATAACCACAATACAAACCTTAGGTTCCAACTTTGTTTGTCTCCTCATGCTCTTTCAAAAACATCATGATCATTCCCAATCCTTGGCCTTTGATACAGTTCTTCTTTCTCCGAACCCTTCATTTTCCCATTCTCTCCCACCTACTGAAATCCTACCATCTTTCAAAGTTCATCTCAAATCTTACCTCTTACAAAGGACATTCCCTGACTATTCTAGACCTTATTAGTCTGTCTCTGCTTAATTCCTATAGCATATATTATATGTTATGTATAGTAGATGCTTAACAAATGCCTGATGAATATATAACTTGGTATCACTCCATTACTGTTTCATGTATATGTGTCTCATTCCCCTGATTAAATTGAAAATAAGCTCCTGGGACTTGGAGGGTCTTATTTTGTATTTTTTATATATTAAACATTATAGGTGATAACAGTAGGTGCTCAATAAATGCTTGTTACTAGTTCCTCCCCTCACCCACAGAAATACTAGGTACTTGTCTTGCATATACTTTATAAACATTTTACAAGTGCATGACCTTTCTACTTAAGGGAGGGGCAGTTTCATTTTGGGGACTGAATGGTTCCATGCATACAGTAGAATCTGGCCACGTTCCATAATCAGGATGGGAGACTGTTTAACTTTTGTAATTTTATCCCTGGTGACCTTCACAGTGCCTGGGCAAAATACTTTTTAGTTAACTGCTTGGTGGTTGATTCAATGAGCATAGGTATGGAGCTAGAGAAACTTCATGCTTTCCACTGACAAGTCAGTAGACAGAGTGTTAAAGTTGTTCCATTCTCTGCCCTTGAAAAGCACAAAGAGAGAATTCCCAGAGCTACAGTGCAAATGCTTGATTACCTTGTAGGATAGTTGAGCTTCTTGTGCGGAGAATTGGAGAGTCTATGAAGCAAGTATCTTATGTTCTTAGGGAACATATGTATGTTAGGGCATGTGTGTAGTTGGTTATGCTCTATTTTTTGCTCTTCCCTACCTGTGCCTCTCCCCTTCAGTCACTTGGACAGCAGCATTGTTCAAGAGGTAAGAAGTATGTTTAGTTACCTGTGTATTTTATATATCTACATCCATATTTATATATGCTCACACTATACACATACAGATCTAAAAGTATTCCATTTAGTAGGGGCCAGAAATCTGCGTCATAAAATTCTTTTCTGGTTCAACTTCTTTGTCTCTTTGTACATATACTCAGCAAATCATCAAATATCTTGCACAGAAATGGTTTAGAGATTTTGAGAATGAATCTTTTTACCCTTTTTAAATACTCATTTATAACACAGGCAATGTGTATGCCATACCAGAACATCTGGAAGAAAACTGAAAAATACTGTCAGTCATCTGGATGTGACGTCTAAAGCATACCAAATAGGGGGATGACACTTTTGGAAACATTCATATGAATACATCAGACAGTTCTTTAAAGATTTAGACAAGAAAGTAAAATTATGTGGGAATTTAAGCTACAAAATGGCCCATGTCCCCTTCCTGCTACCAATTTCCTTATATTTTTGGTACTGGGTATCCAACGTAAGAGAGCTCAGGACTGACAAGGATGATCAGTAATGGATTTATACCATTTACTGCAGAAGGTAGAAGGGCCCCACCTCAGGTCAGTCTATTCTATCTGAGTTATAGTAAATACTAATTAGGAAGCATTTACTCCCAAGTAGCGTGATTGAAGGATGTAATTAGAGCTACCTACACAATTTTGTAACTTTGAAATCAATACTTGATTTGATCTTATAATAGAGTTAAGAAGGTGAATGAGAATGGGGAGGGCATGGTTAGGGAGAAGGGAAAGGAAAAGGAATATCTGATCTAGGTGGGGAGCAGCTTTTCATCTTTCTACAAAACCAATTTCCCTGGTCCCACAGGGAACTTCAAAGTTGCAGGTCTCATTCCAACATTTAATAGAGAGATTAAATGGGTCACAGGCACTTGGAACTGACCTCAAGACTCCATCTGATTCTTACAGGGGTGCCTGACAACCTGCATGGGATCTGACACCAGGACTGATAGCCAGCATTACATTTCTTCCCCAAAGGTACTTTTATAGAAACTGAGTCAGGTAAGCAGAGTGACAGGCACTTTGAGCTTCTATGCTAGGTGTTGATTTGGCTTTGTCCAAGGTAAAGATTATTGGTTTCATTAATTCTAGTAGCTAGCATTTATATAGCTTTCGGGTTGGTAGCGTGCTTTATAGGCATTCTCTCATTAGAGTAACACAAATAACCCTGTGAGGTAGGGGCCCCATAGGTGAGGAAACTGATGCCAAGTGAGACTGTGATTGGCCCAGGATCACACAGTAATAATAATAATAGTCTTTAGATATTGCTTTTAAGGTTTGTGTTTTGTATACATTTCTCATTTCATTCTCATGACAATCCTGAGAGGTAGGTTCTATTTTTTCCGTATTTTATGAATGACCAGAGTCACACAACTTGTAAGTGCCTGAGTTAGGATTTGACTTCAGGTCTTCCTGATTCCAAGACCCATACTCTATCCTTGTATCACCCAAAGGTAGGATTTGAACCTAGGTCTTTCTGGTTCTTAATCTAGTATTAGTACCATAACAGTTTGCTGCCTCCTCCTATTTTGGCATATACCTTATCTCCTCCTGTCCCTATCTTTGGTATGAAAGACAAGAGAAGGGCAAACACCAAAAGGATTTGCTCCTTTGTCTGATTCCAACACTTTTTATTTGTATAGATTTTGTCTAAAAACTCTAAACTTTTTTTTTTATTCCAGCATTGGAGAGTTACCACCGTGAGCAATTGCTGGACATGTTCACCAAGAAATAAAAAGAAATTAAGGCTGAAGTCAGGCAGGATCTAAGACCCAAGTAAAAAGAGAAATGAGATAATAATGAACCTAAATGGCAAAGGGAGAAAGAAATAAAATTCTGTTTGTTTATGTTAAAAATCTAATAAATAAGGATCTTACTATTATGTAAATTGGTTGACTCAACTCTCGTTGGTTGTTGGGCTCTATGGACTTAGGATTCCCTGCGGAAATAATCATTCCTTGTATAGTAGTGACATAGAGTGAATCATGGTAGAAACAAGCTTCAGTGAAACTTAATATTCTTTGTGTGCCTATTTATAACTTCATGGGTGTGATGAAAAGAACCTTCTTTTGAAATACTTCTAGGAGTCTTGTCTCATGACTGATAAAAATGTAGATATGGGCGTGTTATAACTTGACATTTTTTTCAGTGAGTATTCTTTAAAGTAGAAAGAGATGGCCTCAAAGCCAGAAAGAGCTGAGTTCAAGTCCTGCCCATGACATGTACTGGCCACCACTTAACCTCTCAGTGTTCTAGGCAATTCTCTAATACCATAAGTGTAATGAAAGTGCTGACCTGCAAAGAGGGAGTTTCCTAGTCTAGAAATTATCTGTAGTAACAAATTAACAGGTCCAGCCCTCATATCCTTTCTTTTGGTTTCCATGAAAGTATTCAGTACTTTCTAGGGGACAGAAACCTAGAATAGGAAGGGACCCCAGAGCCCACCAAATCCAATCTGTATAAAAATGTTAGTTTGTTTACTAAAACCCATACCTACATTTTTGTCAGTCACAGAACAAGACTATATTTTAAAAATGATGAAGTAGAATCTTCTCTACCACATCTCTATCAAGTGGCCCTTCAATGTTCAGATGAAGACCTCTATCTCAAGGCAGCCTCCTTGACCTTGGGGCAGCTCCAGGCAAGCTTTTCCTTACATAAACTGCCCCTCTCTTCCCTCTCCCTAGCCTCATTTAAACCACATAACTTGGGTAAATTTGCCAGATGGCAGTTTAGCTTGATCTTCATTTTCACAGATTTTGAATTGTCATAATTGACTGTAATTATGGGAAAGCTGGTGATTTTTCTCATATTTTGCATAGGTGTACAGAAGTTACAGTAAATTTGTTGCCATGCCATAGCTCTTTTATAATTTGCCCTCAATGTGTCAATGTGACACAATAACCCTACTAAATATGCCTAAATTATATGGATCCCTCATGGATTATTCTAGGCATCTTCTGTTCCTGACAGGAGTCTCTTCGTTATGCAAGCAGATCTATTTTGCTTAAGACAGATACTTTGCCTAATTTACTGCAAATGCCCAAGGCTGCTCTAATTAAAGTAAATGGTTGAAGCTGTTAATGTATAAATGCTCTCTATCACATGCCCTACTTATCACTCCAGCTCTGTTACATTGACATATACATGTTCTTATTGATGAAGGTATCCCCTCCAGAGACGCTGCTTAGAGCTCATCCATCAGCTTCCTATGGACATAAATCCCAAGACCCTAAGTATTTGGACTACTCCTGGTACTTTTCTTCTTTTTGGTATCAGCAAATTTAGCATTTGGAGTTTGAGGAGCTCCTTAAATTCACTTAGCACAGTACTGGCATATAGTAGGCACTTAATAAATGTTTATTTATTGATTAAATGCTGATGACAGCTAAGAATAATATTTGTAGTAATTATACTCTTGGGGTTGGTTAAGGCATGGCATAGTGAGTCAGTGAACACTTAAGAAATTATTTGTCAGCCATCATACAGTGTTGGAAATATAAGAAAATGCAAAAACATGGTCCCTGTTCTCAAGGAGCTTACATTCTAAGTGGTGGGGACGACAAACAAAACAATTATATCATTATCTGTATAGTGTAGATGGAAGGTAATGTTAGAGAGGAAACCTTGAAATGGAGAGTGAAGATCCAGAAACTCCTCCTGAAAATGGTGGAATTTAAGCTAAGTCCTGAAAGTGGCCAAGAAAGCTAGGATACTGATATGAGAAGAAAGCATTCCAAGCGAGGGGGATAGCCACTGTAAAGGCATGGAGCTGGGACATGAAGTGTCATATTGCGAGGGACTTTAAGAAGACAAGGGTCCCTGGATTGCAGGGTATGTGGAGTCTTGTTAAGTATAAGATATAAGATCATTTTTTATTTAGTTTTGGAAGTAATAGGGGAGCCACTTAAATTTATCTAAGGGTGGGAGTGATTACAACTGAGCTTTAGGAAAATCACTTTGGCAGGTAAGTAGAGAATGGATTGGATCAAGTACTTGAGACAAGTTACCAGACAGGCTAGTCATTATTGGTCTGTTGCAATATTCCATCTTTCAGGTGATGAGATATTGTGAAGTTAGAAATGGCAAGATTTATGAAAAGATTTGATATGTGAATACAAGAGGTGAGTCAAGGATAACTCTGAGATTGCAAGCCTTGGTGACTGGGAAGATGTGGTGCCTTTGAGAGGAATGGGAAAATCTGTAAGAGGGGAGAGTTTAGAGGTGTGTGTGTGTGTGTGTGTGTGTGTTTGTGTGTGTGTGTGTGTGTTGGACATTCTGATTTTGAAATATGTGACATCCAGGTCGACATATTCGAGAGGTAGCTGGTGATGGCAAACTGAAGCTCAGGAGTGAAGACAGAATATTTGTTCCCACCATATGCTACACTATCTGTGTCCACAGTCAGTATAAACTAGGACTTGTCCATGAATAAATAAGATGAGTTAAGGTTGAAGTAAGACCCAAGCTCTATTTGAAGGAAAAAGGAGAGGTAAGCTAATGTGAACCCAGGGGACATGGACAGAAGGGAGTGGGTCATGTTCTTTTTCAATGAAGCTTTCCATTTTGATAACTTGCTAAACCATCATCTTCCAGGTGTGTGACCCAGTTAAGATTTCTAGCACCAACTTGCCCTGCCCAACTACCATGACCTGAAAAATTCTCTCTTTTCATCCTTCTGTCTTGTCACTTCTGTGACAGCCACAGCATTAGCTCTGTGTTCTTCCCATCTATCTGACTGTAATTTGGCAAGTAGGTGGCAGTCATCAAAGGGAGAAAAGAAATAAATGCTGTACTTGTGTATGAGTCAAAAAGAGCATCTCTTCAGATATGGGTCTCATTATCTCTTTCAACAATGCTTTTGAAAGAGTGGAAAAGACATTACAATAGGTGATGCCATTTTAGAAGCATAGTCACCAGGAGTTTGGATCAGGTGCCTATCAATTTTCAAAAGAAATGTGGCAGGTTGTTTGATGCCTCTTTTGTATTATTTTGGATAATTTAAGGACTTATGTGGCATCCCTGGTGCCGGGGCTGCCTTCCTTTAGTGGAACAAGATGAAAACAGGATAGGGTGCTGGGAATGTCTGAAACTAATCAAAGGGAAGAGAGCTTTGATTGCAGTGAGAAATAGCAGTCTACAAACCATTAGCAATGGATGCAATTTTAGTAGAAAGCAGTACCTGCTTCAAAAATCAGTCTCGAGGAAGTGATTGGGACATTTGGAGTAGTGTTTTGGCAGATAAAAGTAGAAAGCCTGCAGTTGAATGACACAACTACAGTGCATGTGTGGAGGGAATCCCGTGAGCAAACCTTTACATAAAAAAAACAAAACAAAACCCAAAAAGCAAAACAGAAACCCTGGTAAAATCCAACAATAAGAAAATATCACTCCCAGATTCAGTCACAGGGAAGGACAAAACAGGTTGAGGGCAGAATGTGAATTGCAGGTGTGTTATGTCAACATAGATCTGTATTTAAATGACGTGTATGTATTATGTATTCTCTCCTTGGTATACTTTTCTTGTGCTGCTGGTTTTTTTATTGTTTTTTTTTTTTTTGGTCTAGGTCTGTGATTTTATCACTATGGGGAGCTCTGAATGAGAAACTACCTCTGATACTATAATTTAGCAGCTTCTCTTTAATTTATAGATTTAGCAAGTTGTTTGGGGTGGGGTACTGAGAGGCTATGCAGCTTGCCTGGGGTTGCATAGCAGCTATGTGGTGTCTAAGGCAAGACTTCAAACCAAGTCTCCCTCACTCTGTGACTCACTGTCTAGTCACTACACCAGGCAGCCATAATGCCCTCTCTGTTGGACTAGGATAGTAGCCTCCTAATTGCCCCTCTTGAAGCCACCCTCCACATAGCTGCCAAACAGATATTCCTAAAGCACAGATTTGACTTTGTCATATCTTCCTCCATTCCAGAATCTTCAAGGACTTCCTGTTACCTCTGGGATAAAACACAAGTTTCTCAACTAGGCATTAAAAACCCTTCACAAACTGGCTCCCCTTTACCTTTCCAGGCTGATTTTGTCTCACTCCCCTTCGCACACTCTCTATTCTAATCAGAGTGGCCTGGTAGGACATTCCCCGTTCTGCTTCTGATGCCTGTGCACAGGTGGTCTCTCCCATCAGAATGTAAGCTAGTGAGTGGGGACTTTTTTGTTGCTCATTGTATTGCTATCCCCATCTCCTGGCAAAAGCATTTGGCACATAGGAATACCTTAATAAATACTCATTGATCAATAGAGCGGGATACACTTCTTCTTTATCTCTTCCTTCAAGAATCCCTAACTTCCTTCTAAAGCACAGCACAAGTGCTACCTCCACGGGACGCTTCATCAGCTTTTTTTCCCTTTTGAGATTATTCTATATTACTGTGTGTATACTTTGCAGTTACTAATTCATATACATGGCATACCTCTCAGAATGTAAGCTTCTTGAGGGCAGGGATTATTTTTGTTGTTCCATCTTAAGTGCCTAGAACAGCGCCTTTCACATGATAGATACAATAAGTGTTTGTCAAAAATGAATTGGATTGGATAACCTCAAAAATATGCTGAGTTACTAGAAAATTGGTCTCCAGGGTTTCCCAAATGGTTTATGTTTTTATGTGTGGGTTCCCCAGTGTCATAGCTTCACCATCTTTGGTGGTTGTATTGAGCTTCTATCAACACAAATTCAAGGCATCTTACATGACCAGTTTTGGAGATAATGTAAGAAGATCAGTACTCTTATTTCTTGTCACTGAGAACTTGAAGGAATTTTTTTCTATTCCTTAGCAATCCTTAGAAACTCGAGAAACAAAATGAAATTATCATTGAAAGGGTAACCTGAATATAGTAATACTTTCCACAAGGAATCTCTTCTGTGTATTCCATGAACTGTATCCTTTCCTCTACTTTTCAATGGCTGCCACAGTTGCTTGCAAAAGTAAGCATACAAATAGTTACCAATTAAAAGACCAGCCCTAAGCTGGAAGCCCACCTATAGTCTAGTGATTAAGCCACATACCATCAGAACTCCCATCAGACATAGTGTTCAGTCAAGGGAAAAAAAGCTCTTGTAATCAGAACATAGGCCATGTTGTCTACAAGGAATCCCTACATGTTTGACCAACCACAGAATCAAATCATTCTCCTGGAAGAGGTACGGTGAGCACCCAAGCTAATTATACATGCAAATTGAGATCCAACAGAGTCTTATGAGGTGCTGTAACATAAACCGTCTTTTTTTCTGATGTTGTCAGCGGTTTTCTTGTTCAAGGTAGCCACAATCCAATTAAAATGGCCATCAGAGCAGAGCTGCAAAGCATTTGATGGTTCCCATTAATGTCATATTTAATTTAGCAGTGCAATGTTGAAGATGTTCATTACTGTCCTCTGCTAAACTTTAGCCTTGTGGACAACAAGTTTTATAAATGATATTTACATATAGCAGGGAAGAAAAAAAAATCACACTATTTTCACTGCTAAATAACTGTACCAGATCTGTCACGTCCACTTAAGACTGTAACAATTACATGCTCAGGCTTTACTTTGTATATTGCAATAGTGTTAGCTAAGAAGAGGGTACCCAGAGAGATGTGTTTTTAAAAATAATCTCAAAGGGAGGCACACTGTACCATACTTCAAGTCTTACAGGGTTAAATCTGTCTAGAGGATAATCAATGTAGTGGTAGAAAGACTCAGAATTTAGATTAGAATTAAGAGACATTGGGAAAGGCTTCCTGTAGAAGATGGGATCTTAGCTAGGACTTGAAGGAAGCCAGGGAAGCCAAGGGGTAGAGATGGATAGGGAGAGCATTCCAGGCATAGGAGACAACCAGAGAAAATGTCTTGTTCAGGAAATAGCCAGGAGGCCTATGTCCCTGGATTAAAGAGTACACAAAGGGGCATCAATTGTAGGAAGACTACACAGAGAGGAGAGGGAGGTTTGGATTTGAAGGACCTTTTTCTATTTGATCCTGGAGGTGATAGGGAGCCAGAGGAGTTTATTGAGTAGGAGAGTGGTATGGTCAGACCTGTGCCTTAGGACAATCACTTTTGTGAGGATGGATGGGAGTGGAGAGAGACTTGAGGCAGGGAGAATTATTATTGACTATTGTAATAGTCCAGGTGTGAGGTGATGCAGGCCTTTTGCTGAGAGGTATAATATGTACACAAATAATTGCAAAGTATATATAATATCAAAAGGAAAAGAGTACTGATAGGGCTTCATGTGGTGGTGGCTTTCAAGGGAAGCTAGGGATTCTTAGGGCATCTAGGTGGTTCAATGGATAGAGCACTGAGCCCGGAGTCAGGAAGATTCATCTTCCTGATTTCAAATCTGACTTCAGGCACTTTCCAACTATGTGACCCTGGGTGAGTCACTTAACCCTGTTTGCCTTGGTTCCTCATCTGTAAAATGAACTAGTTGGAAAATGGCAGACTACTCCAATATTATTGCCAAGGAAACCCTAGATGAAGTCATAAAGAATCAGACACAACTAAATAACAGCAACAAGAAGGGATTCTTAGAGGAAGACATCAATCAACAAGTATTTATTAAGTGTCTACTAGATCCTAGACACTATGCTAGGTAATGGGAGGCAAATAGGATGGGCCAAAAAATCCTTACTCACTAGCTTATGTTCTAATGGCAGAGAACACCTGGGTATAAGCATGGAAGTAGGAGATGGACCATCCCAACAGACTAGTTTGACTAGAAGATGAACTCAAGTCCTGCCCTGATTAACCAAAAGCCCTTGAAGTTGCTTCCTAAGCCATCCCTTGTGATCTCATCAGTATAGGAGGTCAACTATCAATACTGGGGGAAGGTCCCATAAGTATCAGCATCAAGGTAGCCCTTATCCTAGAACGGCTACTACAGGGACATAAAGGGGAAATGCCAAGGCCTGCCCCCACCAGTAATGGTGACAAAGGTCTACTTCAGTGCTCAGTGAAACTACCCTATGCCTGTTTTTTTTTTTAGCATAGTGGTATCCCATCATACCTTAATGTTTCTTCTATGCTTCAAGATTTATTTAATTTTTAAAAAATTATTATGAAATTGTGTCCATTTAAATTTTTATTGAAAAAGCTAATACTTTCAATTTAGAGCTACATTTCTTAAATGTGTCATTCACTTCATAATGAAGGGCTTGCTTATATTTGTTCTAAATAACTCTCAATCATCTGATGTTGCCTCCCAATTCTAGTACTCTGGGATCTGGGGAGAAAATAATCCTGTTTAACCTATTGTTACCGTTTTATAGATGTGATCCCATGTTTAGGCTGAGTGGTCCTAATTTTTTTCTTTTTTTTTTTTTGTTCTTGATTTATCCTCATTTAGCATTACTTCCTCTGCTAGGTTATATTGGTTGTATATCTTTGGGTCTTTCCCAAATTTCTTTCTTTCTTAAGTTTGAAGCAACCCTACATGGAGTATTCCAATTGTGGATATGCTGTGAGTTTTTACCAAGAGAACAATGTCTCATACTGCTTCCATTACCCTTCCTGGATTCCTTTGGGATGAACTGGCACAATTAGCTAAGCCCGTGTTTTTCAGTGGTCCCAAATGACTCCTGGATCCCATCCCATTAGTATAGTTAGCGCCGGAATAATTTTCTCTTGAAGATACTTTTAGATCTCATATGCTACCTTTCTACCAAGTAGCCTCAAAAATTATTGCAGCAGCCCAAAGGACAAGAAGTACAACTAATTTATTCAAGGTCTAGTAATTCGTCTGGACATTAAAGACATTTTGTTAAATGATTAAATGTTATTAGAAAGAAGGACAGTCTGTTGAGGTGGGCATATTCTTCTAGCAAAGAAATTGAATGTAAGTGCTAGAATTCGTTTTACCAGATACTTCTTTAGCCTTCCAGCTCATATTTTCAAAATATCCTGTAGTCCTTCCACCAAAAAATTTTAAGTGCTCCTCCCTAACCTTGAAGCGCACTGATGAAAGATGATGTTAGCATTTGTAGCTACTTGCTTAACATAAGTATTCAGCAAAAGCAAGTATGTAAGGCCGCGGTATAGAATGGGCATAGGGAATGTAAAGTATTTTGATGAATCATTTAACCTTGGAGCATTTTTCCTATATATTTGATATAATAATAGTGATTCCAGTGGTTTATTTATTAAACATAAGATTCATTTAAATTATTAGAAAAAATGCTAAATTTCAAAGACAGTTAAAAATCACCTGTTTCAATTAGTGAGAAATATTTTTCCAGAAATGTAACAGGATTTTTATTTTTTGATACCAAAAGGGCTGCTATATTTATTTTGGTCTCTATCAGATCTCTCCTTCTGTTTTTAATTTCCTTGTGGTGTATTTGCAGAAATGAGATGACTGGGTCAAATAATATGAGTATTTTAGTGACCTTTCTTGAATAATTCCAAGTTGTGTTCTAGAATGCTTGGATTAATTCACAATCACCTATCAGTGTATCAGGTGCATCTGTCTTCCCACATTCCTTCCAATATTGAATATTTCCATATTTTATGAATCTTGCCAATTTGATGGATGCAAGGTAAAAGCTTTGAGTTGAAATAATTTTCATTTCTCTTATTATTAGAGACTAGAAGTATTTTAACCTGGTTGTTCATGATTTGCATTATTTTGAAAACTGTTTTCCAATTCTTTGACCATTGATGCATAGGGAAATGATGCTTGGTCTCTTTGTGTGTGTGTGTAAGATTATCAGAGATATTTGATCCAAAAATTTCCCCTAACCCCAACTCAACAGTTTCTTTCCTTTTTTTAGCTGCATTAATTTTGTTTGTTTAAAAGCTTTTAAATTTTGTATAATTGAAATTATTTATTTCCTCTTTCATCATCATGTATATCCCTTGTTTAGTTAAGAATTTTCCTCCTAACCATAGTGGTGAAAGATACCATCATTCATTCTCCTAGAATTTCTTTTAGAGTAAGTCCTTTTGGGGCGGCCAGGTAGCACAGCGAGTAAGAGCACCAGCTCCAGTGTTGGGATGACCTGGGGATCGAATCCAGGCTCTGACACTCAGCACCACACCCAGAAATAACTGGCCATGTAACCTTGAGCAAGTTACTTAACCCCGATTTCTTAAAAAAAAAATTAAATAAAAAAAGAATAAGTCCTTTTATATTTAGGTCAAATATTAATTTTGACCTTTTATGTCCTATGTGGTATTATGATGATTATTTCAACCTATTGTCTGACAAATAGCTTTCCAGTTCTCTTGGTTGTTATTATGAAATAAGAAATCATTCCTCCAGTAGTTGGTGTTTTTGAGTTACTAACACTGTCTTTAATTGCTTCTGGATATTGTCTATCTTCTTTCTTACACGGATCTTTTCCTTGAATTTTTACTAGTTAAAGATAGCTTTTATGAGGCAAATAGGTGACTCAGTGGATAGAATTCAGGGCATGGAGTAACAAACACCTGAGTTTAAATCCTGCCTCAGACATTTTACTAGCTGTGTGACCCTGGGCAAGTCATTATACTCTCTGCCTCAGTTTCCTTATAAGCAAAATCAAGGAGTTGGACTTGCTAGACTCTAAAGTCCCTTCAAGCTCTAAGATGTTTTATACACATATATAATACACATATGTGTATTATGTATATATCTCTAGTCTCTCTATTTCTCTCTATCTATATCTCTCTCTCTATCTTGCTTTGTGATATAGCTTGTGACCTGACAATGTCAAATCCCTTTCATTTCTAACTCTTATCATTATTTCCCTTGAAAGTCTAGACCTTCCTCTAAACAAATTTTATTTGGCCTAGTTCTAAAAAGTAAATTATTGATGATCTCATTGCTATAGCACTTAATACTACAGAGTAATTGAACAGTGACTTTCCAATTATATATCTCCTTTAATTTCTATAAAAAGTGTTTTGAAGGTATATTTATATAAATTTCAGTATGTATTAGAGGATTAACTCAAAAATTTTTAATTATTTTAATTGAATTTATTTTAATGGAATTATTTTAATGGAATTAATTTAATGAAATTGCATTTTGTAATTATTTTAATGGAATTTCTCTTGCTATTATTTCTTCTTGATTTTCTTTCGTATAGTAGATATATTTTTATGATTGTGGTGAGGTTCTTTATTTGTATCCTGTTACTTTAATGAAGCTGTTAATTTTCTGAATGAGTTTCTTTGTTGATTCTCTAGGGTTGTTTAAGTAAATTGTCACTGCATTTGTGAAGAGGGATAACTGTGTCTACTCTGTAGGCATTTGTTCACTTAATTTCTCTTTCTTGTTTTATTGATAGCATTTCTAGAATTGTGTCAATAATAGTGAGGAAGAGGAACATTCTTGCTTTTTCTCTATATTTACTAGAAAAAACTGTTTATTGAAAATGATGCTAGCTCTTCGCTTTAGATATCTATTTTTAATCATATTAAAGAACAACACTTTCTGTGCCCATACTTTTAATAATGTATTTTAAATCATAAATCTTAAAAGGACTCCATTGTGTAAAAGGCTCTCATTATTATGAAAATAGTTATTTTTGTTGTTTATGTGAGAATCGTAATTCTTTTCCTAATATTGAGCTATCCTTATACTCCTGGTATAAATACAATTTGGTCACAATGCATAATTATTTGGCTATACTGCTGTAATAAGGCTGTATAATAATTTAATATTTTGGATATATTAATTTCCTAAAATTTTCCTTAAAAAATTTACATTAGTACAAATTAATGAGATTGGTTTATAGTTCTCTTTCTATCATTTCTGTCTCTTCTCTGGTTTGGCTATCAGGTGCAGATTTGTGTAATATGAGTAGTATGATGGAAAGCTTTCTTTCTTCAATTGTTTAAGAGAAACTTTTAGTTTGGGTATTTTTTTGACCAATTCTGTAATTTAATGGTGTAGAGAGTCTGTAGTGAGGCCCTCCATCTATCAGTACAGATAGGCATTGCTTTGCAATTTATAATCTTAAGTTCCTCTGGTGAACCAAGAAGTAAAAAGACTTCCTCAGAGACACATACTTAGTAGGACATAAACCCAGGTCTACCCAACTTCAGGTCTAACACTCTCATCTCCTAGAACTTCTAACTCTTTATCCATTATGCCATATTGCCTCTCATAGCTTAGGTATTACTTGCTCTCTAAACATTTGATAGAACTCATTTGCAGTTCTCTCTAGACCATTTTTTTCCTCTTGATAATTCATTTATTAGTTGTTCAACTTTTCTTTCTGGAATTGGGTCTTTCAAGCTACCCCTTTATTGCTTTCTTCACATGAGTATTTTGCATTTTTAGAAATTTTCTTGTACTGCACGATATTTTAAATAGTATCGAGAGGTCCTGGGGAAGGACTTCCTCTGCTTACAAAGCACATGCTTTACAAGCTTTACCAAGTTGCCTAGAGCACTGAGAGGTTAAACAATTTACCCAATTAGTATGTGTCAGAAATGAGACTTGAAACCAGATCTTCATGATTTCAAGGGCAACTCTCTGTATACTATGCCTTTCAGATAATCATCTATTGCTTTAAAATTTTATTTTGCTCTCATATAAATGTGTATAGTAGCATCTGATATTTTTCATTTTGATAATTTAGTTTCCTCACTTTCTCTTCTGGATCAAGTTAGCTATATCTGGTAATCTTTTTTTTTTTTTAAACAACTCAGTTATGTTTATTAACTCTATGACTTTTCCTTTTCAATTTTGTTTCTTTCTCTTCTAATCATCAAGATTTTTTTTATATTTTGTTCTTGAGTATGTTGATTTTCTAGCTTTTAGAAATTATGTTCATTGCTAATTTATCTACATCTCTATTTTATAATATTAATATGTTTTCAGATATAGATTTTCTTTTGAAGGCTACTTTAGCTTCATACTCCAAATTTTGTTATGTTGTTTTATTTATGACAGTCTCTTTAATATATTTGTGGACTTGACTTGTTCTTTGACTCATTCAAATTTTGTATGCCATTACTCATATGCTCTGGGGTGATGGTCAAAATTCACACTGATGAGTCAGTTCTTCAGAGTATGGCTCCTGTGTCCCTCAGGGTTTTAGGTGTAGTCCTTGGGGTTGGGGGTAGTTTTCTAGTGATATAGTTCATAAGCACCCACCAGTGTGCTTTCAGCCATGATTGCCAGTAAGCCAGATTTAATTAGCTTATTGAAAGGGTTTACACTAAGGCTGTAGAGTAGGAACAGTATTTACAAGAAATCCTCCCAAAGTCTGTGACACAATCTCTCAACAGTATGTATAGAATTAAGCAGAAAGTGGGAAAGAGTACATATGGTGAAGGAGTAACTCACAGCTCCTGAAAGTCCCTTTGCTTTAGTATTTAAGATATTCATCTTAGGGATAGGGTAATTTTCTGCTGGGCTCTTTGTAGATCTTTGTTTCTGAATCCATTATGTCTTTGTATCCTCATGTGGCTTCTTCCTCTAACTGTTCCAAACATGCTTTGAGGAAAATGGAAATTCTCCAGACCTTTACATTTCTCTAGGTCTTCCTCTAGACAAGGAGGAGAGGAAGGAGGCTGAAGCTAAGGTACTCTCCTCCCCAACACATCTCTGAATCTTGATTCTAGCCAAACTGGCTTGATATTTTATAAATGACCCCTAGGTCACAACCAATCATTAACCAATTCAAGCACGTTTTCTGTGCAATGTTGCTTTTGGTTCATCCAGTAACCTGTCAGAAACATCTAAATTGATCAAGGTCTTTTCGGATTTAGTTGAAATGTCTTTAAATCATTAAACTCAATTGAGACACATTCTCAACTGGTTAAGGTACCAGGGTGTGGCATTTTAGAGCTGACATGTCCAGATTAATAAGATTAATGAATTCCCTGAAGTGGTTGCATTATTCAGATCCATACAGCATATTTCCATTCGGTTGGAACAAATTATCATATTTTACATAATTCTAACTTCAAATAGTGAAAACTTGAGCACATGTGACAACTTCATGGGATTCATTATTCCCACTAATCTGGACCTAGGTAAGGTGAGGTAATTTGATTGGTTTACTCAATCAACTCCCACTATTATACTTATTCTCCATAAAGGTTTATATCTTTTGCTTATATTATATTAATTGGATGTGTTTTTTAAAACTAATTCAACACATATTTAAATACTTGGTGACTTTAGTGAAAAATGGGTACAGGTAAGGATGACAAGAACTATATTAGAAAATATGGACGAAGAATAAGAAATTAGTGTAGATTACACAGAAGCATTACCTTCATACTTCAGAAATACTTTCCTTGAGAAAGAATGAGAAGACATTAGATATAGTGAGCATTTAATAACATTAACAAAATTAAATTAATTACTTTAATAGGTAAGAAGTGATTCATTACTGATGTAGGAGTCATGCCCCAAATTAATTCCTACATATAATCATAGCATAGATCTATTTCAACAAGGATTAAGCTACATGATATAACTAAAATGAGCAAAATATATGACATGCAATGGTAATATTCCCTATTGGCTACTCTCTCAGTTTATACTGATACATATAGGTTATAGACTTGTTTTAAGGGAAAAAAAACTTCCTAAAAATTAAAACTATCAAAAAGTAGAGTGAGATGCATCTGGAGGTCTTCTAGCAAGAGTCATGTAGGAGGACACTTGTTGAAGATACTGTAAAAGGGATTCTTGTTGAGAGGTATGTTGGATAAGATGGCCATTGAGGACCCTTCTTGATCCAAAGATATGGTGTTCAAATAAAAAGACCTGGCACATAGTAGGTACTACTTGTTGGTTAGTTGAATACACAATATTTTCAAGATATTTGAAGTTTAGTAGGTAAAATGAGACAACTACACAAATCACTGTGATCCAAAACATCAGTGTTTGAATGCTATTCATATTAATTAAAACCATTTTCTAGTGAGAAAGATCATAGTCCAGTCTATATGAGACATCACAAATTCTAATATGTTGTGGTCTGAACAAATGAAATTTTACTGTAATATTTTTTACTGATTTAGTGACTGGCAGTACTATTAGAATTCAGCAAACAGCAGAGATCTGAGTGAATTTTACTTAAGATTTCTCTGTTTGGTGTTTCTCTTTACCTAGTTCTAAAACTTTGATTGAATCTAACAGGAGGCTGAAGGGGAAAAGAAACAACAGAAGACAATTGATGTACTAGTCCCTGCTGACCTAGAATACTAAAGAGTATAAAACAGAGGAAAGCAATTCCTGGATAACAACAGATTATCAAAGGACTGAAGGTCCCTAAGGTGTGAAATGGGAAAAATCAAAGGTATATTCTTTCTTAAATATTGTGGGGAAAAACAAGTTTCAGAACTTATTTCAGTGTCTGGGGATGTGTGTGTTTATATAAGACAATATTTGTCCAAGATTTTATTCTTAATTAGGTTTAACTCTTAGCTTTAAAAAAGTTTTGAATTTGAAAATATTCTTTAATTCCATATGTCATTCTTTATAAAGTCCATTCATCTCAATATTTAAAACTAGAACAGTTGAATGGGACCAGACCAAGAACAAAGCCATGAGTCATGCTATTAATGCCCTGCTTCCAGGTTGACATTGATCCATTATGTAATATTCTTTGGATATGGGTTTTAAGCCAGTTTCTGTGCGAACTCACCCAACTGTACTATCATCTAGTTTAATTTAATATATTTTCTACTTTTACACAAAGATGTTATTTTATCAGATGCCCCACTAAAGTGAAAATTTGTTGTGCCTAAGGTATTCTCCTGTTCTAGCAATCTTCTAATCCTAACAAAAAAGGAAATGAGATGTCTCTGCCATATCTTATTTTTAGTGAACCTATGCTGGCTCTGAGCAAACTCCAAATTTTTACCCATATTTGCACAAATCATATGCACTAAGTTAGTATAAAAATTTGAAGATTAAACTCCAAAGTCTCTGGAAGGCCCTTTCCCCCAACCTTTTTGAGAATTGCTACATTCACCTGTTTTCAGGATTTTTGTCACCTTTCCTATTCTTTATAATTTTCTTTATTGTCTGTGATGATATGCAAAGTCATTGGAATGTAATTTGAGCCTGGAGAATTGAAGTTATTTAAAGTGTCTTAGTGTGGTCTTGTGGCAGCTAGGTGGCACAATGGATAGGAGTGACCTACTTGAAGTTAGGAAGACTTATCTTCCTAAGTTCAAATCTGACCTCAGACATGTATGAGCTGTGTAACCCTGGGGCAAGTCGCTTATCCCTATTTGCCCTAGATCCTCATCTGTAAAATGAGCTGGAGGAAGAAAATGGCAAATGACTCCATTATCTTTGCCAAGAGAACCCCAAATAGGGTCACAAAGAATCAGATACTACTGAAACACCTAAAAAACAGCAACAAAGTGTGGTCTGATTGTTACATCCTCTATCTTGGGTTCCAGGTGTACAATCCTTTCTTTATGATGTGTACACTACATTTTCAAGTTTGCATATCATTCCTCTTGTATATTATGGGAAACCTGGAAGAGGAAAACTATAAAGTAATGCCCTCCCTCTCTTTGTCATCAATTAATATAGTCTTCTCTAAGCAATATAGACCTATCCCTTCATTTGTGTTTTTTTTTTCTATTCTGAATATAGCTTTAAAAAAGCACAACATTTCGATTATCATTAGTATTTCTTCTCAGCTCTGATGTAGGATAAGTACAGACAATGTTGATCTCCCTTATTAAATTCATTGTTTAATATCACAACTGTGATCCTAATCAACCATATGAGCATCAAGTCACAAATATATAGTAAAAGCTCAATATCCCTTTCTGGTAGCTACTTACCAAAATACATAAAAATTTCTAAAAGGGAAAACTTTGCAATAAAGTGGAAAATTACAGAAGGAGATGGTACTTCAAAATGTGAATATTTTATAGGTAGAAATATCTTAATTTCTAAACTGTAGTTGTATAACTAAGAAACTAAGAATATATCAATCACACTGCCTCAGAAATACCATCTCTCTTCTAATGCTTTTTTCCCTTTCTGAAAGGAATTCTATTTAGATCCTGCATAATGAAGCCTGATGATGGAAGCCACCCACAGCTTGAAAAGGAAAGTAGTTTCCTTGGCAGATAGTTTCAGAATTACAAGTCCTGTCTAAAATCAATGGTAAGAAAATTCAGTTTTTGGACTGGTGTCCTTCCAAAAGACATACTATCCTAGGTATAATTGAATTTATCACTGAAAATCTAAACAGAAAAGTGTGTTTCCAGAAGTCTTATCAATCAATTTGGGTTCAACCTTCAGCCTTTCAATTGTTTTTATGCTTGGTTTCATATATACCAGCATAGCACATGACTTAGAGAGTGAAAAGGAGGGAAATAACATTGACCATTCTATAGAAAATAATACATCACTATTTGTCATTGGATTTATATTATTATAGTAAGTGATCATTAAGTAATCTCTGACTTATTCAAAAAATGTTTTTCCCTTCCTCAAAACCATGTTTTATTGCATGTTTTGTAGTGGTGGATAACTCCTATCAAATATTAGAGTAGCATTTTTACAGCATTAGAGGAGGAGAGATGCTTTACATCTAGAAGGTATTTGGGTGTAAAAGAAAAATTGCATATTTGAAATCTCATCAGGTAGAGAGATAGTCCCTGGACAGGGCAATTTGCTAGCAGAATTATGGATTCTTTTACAAATGAAGGGGAAAGTACTGAGATTGTCTTTGCATACTAATACATATGCTGTCATTTACCATCCTATCCCATCATGCTGTGTTGTGTCAAATTGTTTAGTGTGGTTCTATTTTGAGGGTTTTATAGACTATGACACATTTGACGGTTTGGTAAATGATCAGAAATTTTTTATGAGTGTTGATGTTGGTTGGTGCATTCAGTTCTGAGAAAAGAATTTCTTTCTGGGTCATGAACAGGGCATGTTCTTCTCTTGCCAATAAGGACCTGCACTTTTAAGGTAGAATTCTTAAGTAGTTTTTGAAGTCAAAACTGGATCTACACTAGTATCCATATATTCTATAGGCTAATGACATATTTAATGGCTTGAAACATGGAAAGTCATGTTATTCAACATATTTACTTGCAAGTAAATTAGAAATAAAAACTACTGTACATTTTTAATACTTGTTTATTGAGTTCAGAATCACATCTGGTTTTTATTCCCCGTATTTAGCTTATAAATCTATGCTCTTCATCAGGAGATACTTTCTTCTAGTAATACCTTTGCAGAGTGGCTCATCCAGAGGAATGCTGAACCTAGTTTCTTTGGTTCCATGAGAGTTTATTGTTAAGTTTTCAGTGTGAGTGTTTATACCTTGGAAATTAGCAAATGCTACAAATCAGGGATTGATTTCTTTTTTGTTGATTGGTTAGACTTATGAAAGTGGAGGAGAAAATGTTAATAATGGAGATTAAATTAAATAGTGTACACACTATTAATAAACACAATAACTCTGCCACTAGCACAAAGGCCAATGGAGTGGGAAGAAAGAGAAATCCCCTCCTCCTCATCAAGATAAGAAGATCAATTCTCTCTCAGGCACTGAATTTTTCCTGAACTGCCTACAGATCAAGTGAGCATGGCCAATTTTCAGCCAGTCAATAATAACTTCTCCTTCCAATCAATTAAAAATTGTTCATACTTTGTAAAGGCATATACATCTTATGCACAACTTTACACTTAGTTTAACACTTTGTTATCTGCCTCTTATTTTCTACAATTACATCCTAGGTAGGAAGAGGAATTGGTCAGAGGCCAACTCTTTCCCCACTCCACTCAATAAGTTATATATTCCTAGACTAGAATGCAAACAAAAGGAGATCAGGATGGTCACCAGCCTGTAAATCATGCCATTGAAGCACTGGCTAAAGGAAATGAGAATGTACAACTTGAGGAAAAGAAGACTGAATTAGGACTTAATAGCTGTATTTTTAGGACTGTTATATGTAAATAACTAGGATTAAAAGTGTTCTGCTTGATCCCAGAAGACAAAAGTAGGGGTAATGGGTAGAAGTTGAAAGATGCAGATTTAGGTTTGATATAATTTAAAGCTTCCTAACAATTAGAACTGTGCAAAATATAGAAATGGTTGGCATAGGAGGTCATGGGTTGCTTTTCAGTGGAAGCTGAATAACCATTTATCAGAAATGTTGTCAGTTATGGGTTGGTCTATATGGTTTCCAAAATGTCTTCAAATTTTGTCATTATTGGCTCTGATTCCATTTTATGTAAGTAATTTTGGTTCACGTGATATATTCTACTTTGTCTAATTTATTTGGTTTTTCTTTCTTTTTTGGAAAAAGTCATAACTGAAAATTATAGTATCTCCAGTAAATTCATTTGATTGGTTTAGGGAAAGAGAAATACCATTAATTACTCTAAGTGGCACATGCCACCACTGCCATTTATTCTGGGAATCTCACGTGATACAAGTTCTTGGGACAGTTGGCCAACAGATGGAGTGGAGTGCAGATGCAACAGGATGAAGATGAAGGAAGGGAATCTGACACATAGACATGGTAGTAGGAGTGCCCCAAGTTTAAGGTATTAATTTTTAGAGGCTAGTGAGGTTATATTCTCTCTTGAAAAATTATTTGATACCTTTTGATTTTTATATCATCATAGTTTTCACAATATCTCTCCCTTGCCCTTTCCAGAGAGTCATCCCATTGAACAGTATTTTTTAAAGGTTAAAAAAAAGCAAAAAACCCCAGTACCTAATTGAATTGAAAAAAGTATGAAAATACATATGGACTGCATGGAACACCTATGGGCCTCCCATCTCAAGAAAGGGAAGTGTTGGGGAAGACCTGAGTCCTCTGGTTCAAAAGGTATGGACATTTTAGTCGCTTTATTTGCATAATTTCAAATTTCTTTCCAGAATGATTATACTATTTCATAGATCTACCAACAATGTGTTAGTTTGTCTATTATTTCACAACCCCTCCAAAAATGACTGCTGTCATTTTTGTCATCTTTGCCAGTTTGCAGACTGTGAGATGAAACCTCAGGAATATGTTATATTTCTCGTATTAGTGATTTGGAGCATTCTTTCATGTGGTAGCTAATTCTTTGCAATTCTTCTTTAGACATCTGTTTATTCATATACTTTGACCATTTATCTGTGGCTGTTTGTGTGTGTGTGTGTGTGTATGTTTGTATGTTTAAATTATTCATATCTTTTTGATACCAAAAACTTATCAGAGATATTTTGTTACAAATATATTTTCCCCCATTCAGCCACTTTTCTTCTTATTCCAGGTGAATTAATTTTACTTGTGATGAAATTTTAGAGTTTCTGTCCCTAGTTACTTTGGTGACTTTAAAGGATAGAGGAATATATAGTATGAGGCATTTATGAACCTTTAGGATATTTGATTTTCCTTTAAAAGTTTTAAGATGCAACAAAATAAAACTCAAATATAATTAAAATATTAATCTGTCTCATGCTAAATGACTTCTTGATCCTTAAAGTTATCAAATTATTAAAATAAAAGTTAAAGAGTAAATTTCTATTAATTTTTTTGACAGTTTGTGTCTGATATTTTTGAAGTTATTCCTCTATATTTTTGTTGTCAGTTTGTTGTGATTTTACCTTGCTCGTTTGCCATTTTGCTGATTTTTCAGCCCTGACTAGCTAAAAATGCATTAATTAAAAATCTTTTAAAAGAACCAGCTGTTGGTTTTGGTTATTTCTATGGTTTTTATGACTTTCTAGTAGGCATATTTAGTTAATTATTCCTACCTTTTTCTTTTTTGTAATTTATGTTTGTAGAGATAAGATTTTCCTTCAAGGACTCCTTTAGCTGCATCCCAGAAACTCTGGCATGTTGTTTCATCATTATTATTTCTGTATTTCTGCCCTTTTACATTTTATGAAATATCTTTGTGCCCTAATTCATAATCAATTTTTGTGAAAATTTCATGTGGTGCTGAGTAATAAGCATATTCTTTTTCAGCTTCTCTTAGAAGATATTGTACATGGTTTAGGTTTTTTTTTTCCTATAAATTTCTTCAATTCTTTTATTTCTTTTTTTATTCATCTTTGTTAGACTTATCCAAAGCAGATAGAGGGACTATGAAGTCTCTGGTCACAATTTTGTTACTGTCTATGTAGCATTGCAGCTCAATTAATATTTCTTTATGAATTTTGATGTGAAGACATTTAGAGCATATGCATTAATTACTGATACTGGTTTCTCCTACCTCCCCCCACCCCATACTTGCTTTCAGCATAATATAGTTTCCTTTTTTATCCTTTTAAGTTTTTACTTTATCAGATAGCATGATTATAAGTACTGCTTTTTTTGGATTCATTTGATGAATAATAATTTCTTTCTCTTCTGCTCAGTTTTAGTCTGCAAATGTTTTTGTAACTAATAAATTGTGGGATTTTTTCTAATCTTTTCTCTCACTTTTTGGTTTGTTGGATTATTTAATCCATTCACATTTAAAATTTGTGAGAATTAGGTTTATATTCTATTTGTTTCTATTATTTTTAACTAATATTTTCACTTCTTTCTAAAGTTTGCTTATTAGTTCTTATTTCTTTCCTATTTTTATATGGTTATTTAATTTTTTTTCTTTTTGTCAACTAATACTGTTAATTAGTGTTTTCAAATTTAATTTTTTTTACTCCTTTGCAGAGAGGATTTCTCTCCTTCTTTCTCTTTACTCTTCATCTTTCCTTTCTGTCTATACTAGGCCTTATTCTTTGATTCTCATGGCTTCTATACATCTCCAATCCCTCTCTATTCTCTATATTCCTCATGAAATCAAAAGTTCCAAGGTACCTTTTCTAGGATCTCCCTTCTAAGCAGGCTCTGCAGCTGCCATGTAGAGCTTGCTCCACTTTACATTGTGCCTCATTCCCAGAAAAATACAAATTCCTCTAGGTGATAGGACACTGTCCTATTTCAGGACCTCTCACCCCCTAGTCAGGACTACTGCTCTCTTCAAGCAACAAATACCCATAGAAATCACCTGGGCAAGGTCCCCATCTCCTTTCACAAAATCCTTCTCTTTACTCATAGGAACATTTCATCAGTGGCACCCCCTCTTATCTCCAAAACAAATCTGCACCCTTTCCTTATTTCTTTTCAATCGCTCCTCACCTGTTCCCCTATGGGCACTCCTTTTCCTGAGAGACCAAAAGAAGTCACCGAGTCATCTTCTCATTGCTAGCTAGCTCTTGCCTCGATCAGAACACATCAGACACTGCCCTCTATTCTCCTCCCTTTCCATGCAGCCTCCTGTTTTGTAGTTTAGTCCCACACACAAAAAAAATGATTCATTTGTATGGGGTTCTATGAGGTTTGGTCTGTAACCCCAGACCCACCATCTGGTTGCTGCCTTCAGCCCTGCCCCCCTTGTGTACATTTCCAACAAAGTCTCATACTGATCTCTCTGTTGCTGTCCTTGCAACATAGTTGTTCAACTGTCCTGCATTTATATTGTCACCAGATCTGGAGGCCACCTTTCCTTCTGCTTTGTTGATTTATCAGCTTATTATCAAGGACTTTGAGCTTCTTCCTCTTGAAATCTTTGGCAATTTCAGTCCCTACCTTATTTATTCCTGCCTCCATCTCCTTTGTTGATGGGTGCTGGATGCTGGATCTCAAAGCACCTCAGATTCCTCCTATGCTGGGTAATTCACAGTTCAATAGCATAAATCTCTGCCCAAGAGACTTTTGGGAGGATAGAACTGGTCCCAGGTAGGTACTGGGTCATTTTCCTCTACTTCTCATTTGTCTGGCTAAGCAGTACAAAGTATAGCCTATACTGCTGCTATTGGGGCCTAGATAAAAGTCTGCATTTTGGAGCTTGGATCTCTAGGCACTGGAAAAGAAAAGAGGTGTGGGATTTGAGGGCGTTAAGTGGTAGGCATATCTTCATGGAGTTTTTAACCTTCTTTGGGGTTCTTGGTGTCCTAGACTACAGAGACAGCTGAAATTACTTACATTTGGTATACAATTTCTATTTAGGAGAGGTCTGAGAGTTTGTGAAAATTAGAGAAAATTTCTAGTCTTCCTTGTTAGCCAAGTGACTTTGGTAACAGTCTTTCATCTACTCCCCAATGTTTAATAACAGATGTTCTCTAAAGATATAGTCACAAATGAGTGTCTCTGCCACACCTTTAAAACAAAGAAGGGAAAAAAGTACCTGCTTTCAAGGAACTCACAGTTTAATGAATATAGTACAGCTGATAGGTACTACGGTTTTAGAAAAGAGTGCTTCCATGCATTTGTTCCTGATGTTCCTACTAAACCCAAGCTAATTCTTTATCTGTTATGAACTGCAGAGTCCAGCAGAAACTAGCAGCATAGGGAATTTTCACCTCCCCTTCCTCTGCCCTGCAGCTGAACCCTGATTTATGGATTGCCTAACTCGTTTAGAATAGAGGCCCTTTGAGATCAGGGCCCATCTCACTTTTCTTTTAACATCTCCACTTCTTAGTGCAGTATCTGGCACATAGGAGGAATCAAACAAATGTGTTTCCTTTCATATGTCGATATCCATGGAGTGAGTTTCTAGGTCTATGAGGAATATGCAGTACAATTTGTGGCTCATATCTTTAGGCAGAAAATGCCCTGTTTTTAACATGTAATCAGAAAAATCTTACCTTTGATCTATCCCTGGAGGTTTGGGTAACTTTGGTTAGCTGGGATGCAGAGGATTGTGCTCAAGATGGGTCTCAGGGGCTGCTCAACCTTAGCTTGCATATGGCAGTCTTGGGAAGTGGCCATTATCTAAGGCTAGTTGGCCTGCTCATTGAAGCTTACAACAATCTTGAGTAGCTTCAGAAATGGCTGCTGTAATCTTAGTAGTTTTGAGATCAGCCATCATCTCAGAGTGAGAGGCTCTTAAGTAGCTTCTCATAGAACTCAGGAAAGTGGCAAAAAAAAAAATAATGAGCAAAACCAGAAAAATCTTTTGAAGACGTAAAATGGACATCATCAAAAAATTAAGCATTTAGCCATTTGGCAAGGAAAAAGGGGAATTAAATTAGTGTCTAATTTGAACGTCCTTATCTATACTTGAAATCTCCTTTGCAAAGAATGTTTTTGCAGTCATATGTGTGTATGCCTATATGTATACAACATGAAATCTATAGCCAAGCACCTGAAGTTTCTGAACTTAAATAAATCAGGTTCAATATTTGGGTCATCCCCTCAACTGATTCATGTCTCTGTTTGCCTCAGTTTCTTCAGCTATAAAATGGAGATAATAGTACCCACCTCCCAGAGTTGTAAAGTACTGAACATAGTGCCAGGCATATAGGGAGTATTATTTAAATGTCAGCTAACATAATTATTATTGCAGAATAGATCGTATTTCTCCTTTTTCACAAATATGGGTAAATGGATATCCATCCAAGAAGTTAAGGTGAAAAAAAAAACCTTCTACTTCCTGCACGCTTATGGCTCCTATCTTGATGACTGTTATCATATGGGCTATAAAGTTATGCCAATTTCTTTCCAAACTTTAGTTCAGGAACTCTCCTTTTGGGCTTATTGGGTGATATTACATGTCTACGTTTCTCTGCCCCAAGTCAACAATTTGTGGCTCCTAGAAGAAGAGATAGTCTGTAGGCATAGAGTTCCTTTTCTTTTTCAGACTCTGATTTGCTCTTGGTTCTGCTGCTTTCTAAAAAAGAAGCCAACTCTGCAACTGATTCCCCTGCCCCCTTCTTTTTTTTAAAATAGGCTCAGCACAAAGAGATAACTCTAACCCATAAGAATCTATAACATCCAATTGATCTTTAATAACAACAGCCCAAATCAATAATTTTATCCTCTAATCAGTGAAGGTAAAGGAGATATTCTCTTTCTTAATGAAATGTTACTTGGCACGGCCCAATAGATATCTCTAAGTCCTGTTAATGAGGTTGTCAATGAGTAATTTACATCCTTCATAGGAAAGTGCCATCATAGTCCCATTATGTATGATCAAAACTCACAGATACACTGATATTTTTCACACATGTGGGATATACCTTGCTCCTTGCTTTACCATAAGGAAGGAGGAGGTGGCTGCTTTCCTCCAGTTTCTCTCCTCAACTTCTCATAGTTCTATACCAGCCTCTGTGAAGTCTAACATGACTGGGGGCCCCCAACTATTGGCTATCTGGGACACCCCAACAGTGGGGGACTCTGTGCTTGGGGCAGCTCTGTTCTTGAGCCTCTAATCTAAGCTATCTTATTGACAAAATATTTTATTAGAGAATTGCCAGGCCTCGTTCTGGGAATGCCATTACTAAATGAAATCCCCATCATGTAACTTCATTAAATACCAGCTCTGCTCCTTCATTTTGTCATGGAAGTGACTATGACTTACAGAAGGTCTTGCCAGCAGAGCACAAATTCTAGGAGTTCTTGTAAAACTAGGTCAACATTGGGTATGGACTCAATGACATACTATGGATCTGTTGTCCAAGGACTAGATTAGCTAAACTTAGAGATTCTCATCACCAAGAGGCCACATGAAGATGAATTTTTAAGTCACCATGGTTCAAAGATTTCCTATTAAATAATCTAAGATTTTAAATCTATATTAGTGAAGAGATAATGAAAATGATGAAATTGTAATATGAAGGTAGAGGTATATACACTTGTCTAAAGAACTATCTCATTGAGATGTTATCACTATAGTAGTCAAGTATTCATGTACATTACCAGCCAGGTAAAGAATGTCTCATAATTCCAATAATTTAGAATCTGGAATAAGAAAAGTTTATACTTTCTTACCTGGATCATATTGACAATATTATAGTGATTCCTTTGTGATGTGATTATGGAACTATTTTTCCCTTTGGCTCTGAAATGAACACAAGTAATTACATACTCTCCTTTATCACAATAGCAGAATTTATCAAATTCAAATCCATTTAATAGAATCAGGTTGAAGTGTGTGATTTGTGGCCTTGTGTTCTATTAGCATCACTTTTAGAAGATTGGACTTCCTTAATATGGTATGTTTTATTTTATTTGATCCAATAAAATTTAATTCTCCATTTGGTAACACTGAAGAGATTGAAGCCCATCTAATATTAAATAGAGAAGAAATCTGCTTTCATGGTAACAGCAAAAAAGTCATTTAAATATAGAAGAAATGACAAAAAAAATGGAGTGGATCAGGTGAGTGAGTGGGTAGGGAGGATTAATACAGAAGACCCTCAGATTTGTCTTTGTAGTGAAAACAAATGGTGAAATGTGACAGAAGCAATGAGTGTCTGGCTGACCCCTATTATAATAAACATGCAGAGTCCTTCATAAATGCTACATGACAGGCAATCTATGCACACCAATCTCTATTTAAATAATGTTTAAATCTAATTATTTTCCCTATCTATTAAGTGGAAGTAAAAATACTACCTACCTTATGGTTGAGACAAGTGTTTTAAACATTTTGAAGTATTCTACAAATATGTGGTGTTGTCATTGCTATTATTTTCTTCTATATAGTTCATTGGTAAAGATAGTTCCCCACAGGTCTGTATATCACTTACCATGCAGGTTGATGGCTAGTACTGAAGAGGAGGAAGATAATAAAAAGTGAGTGTTGCCCAAAGATCCAAGGAGAGGCAAAATCAAGATAAAAGAGGGAGAAGAAGCAGTATAGCCAAGTGCCTCACTGAATGTTCTTCCATAAAGACATAGAAAATGCAACAGACTGAATGTGAGCATTGGCCATAGCTACTTGGCTCTCACCCCAAGAGCAGAGTGGTGACTCAATTCTAGGTCTTGATCTACCTTGTAAGCCTTCAGTGGAAGCACCAAGACAGGAATTCCAATCCAAAGGCAAACCAGCACTTGAAACTATCAACAAGGGACAAGTTGATGAACCCAAAAATGGGATAGGAATTTGCAGAGCTCAGATCAGTATAGTGAACTGAGGTCAATCTCCATCATACCATGTTGGGAGCAATGAAATCAACAGTATATAAGAGGACAGAAGATCATTCTAAACATCCACTTCCAACCTCTACAAGTACTCAGAGTCCAATACTAACAAAATGCAAAGTCAAAAGTAGATTTTAAAAAGCAAAAAAAAAAATCCCTCTTGGATTTTTGGGGTGACTAGGTGGTGCAGTGAATAGAGCACTGGCCCTGGAGTCAGGAGGACCTGAGTTCAAATCCAGCCTCACACACTTAACACACACACACACACAAAAAAACCTAGCTGTGTGACCTTGGGCAAGTCACAACCTCAATTGACCTCCAAAAAGCAAAAAAAGTAGACTTTAAGAATGAAAAAATAAACAAGGAAAGAATTCCACCACAAAGATCCATTGTGGCATCAAGACAAAGACATGGAAGAAAATGACTTGAAAAATCTACAAGCAAAACTTCATAGAAAAATGTAGCTAGGAATTCCAACAAGAACTCTTAAAAGAGTTAAAGCAAGAGCTAAAAATTATTTAAAAAAAATAAGAAAGATATGAAAGAATTAACTGTTTGAAAAAGAGGTTCAAAATCTTTCTTCAGAAAATAATCCCTCAAAAATTAGAATTGGCCAAATGGTAGCTTATGACTTTATTAAATATCAAGAAAAATAAAACAAAGTTAAAAAGACTGAAAGAAATAAAAAAAAAGTGAAATATATCATCGGAGAAACAACTAACCTGGAAAGCAGATTGAGGACTGAATTTAAGAATCACTGGATTATCTGAAAGCCCTGAACAAAAGAAGAGCTTCGTCATAATGTTTCAAGAAATCTTAAAGAAAATTGTCCAGATATTTTAAAACTAGAGGGCAAAGTAGAAATTGAAACACTCTACCTATCACCTCCTGAAAAAAAAAAACCCACAATGTAAACTGCCAGGAAAATTATAGTAAAAATCCAGAGCTCCAAATTGGGAGAAAATTTATGTGAGCAGCCAAAAAGAAAGTGTTTAAGTACTAAGGAGTGAAGATCATATAAGATTTGGCATCCACTATTTTAAAGGCAAAGAGATCTCTCTGGGATAGGCCATCCCAGAAAGCAAAGACTCTAGGCTTGCAATAGAAAATAACCTACCCAGCCAAACTCAGTATAATTTTATAGGGTTTTGAAAAAATGGATCTTTAGTGAAATTGAGGAAATCCAATCACCCTTAATGAAAGGACTAGAGCTAAGTAGAAAATCTGAACTATAAACACAGGAGTCAATATCAGGAAAACTAAATATAACTGACTATTAATATCAAAGACAATAAAACATATGCTTATTTTGATAGATGCAAAATAGTTTTAGAAAAGATATAACACCCACTCATGTTAAAAACTCTAGAAAGCATAGGAATATATGGGGCTTTCCTTGAAATTGGAAGTAGTATCTATATAAAACCAAGAGCTTGCATTATTTATAATGGGGATAAGCTAGAAACCTTTCTAATAAGATCTGTGTAGAAGTAAGGATATTCATGATCTCCATTGCTATGGGATATTGTAGTAGAAATGCAAGCTATAGTAATAAGACAAGTAAAAGAAATTGAAGGAATAAGCATAGACAAAGAGAGAACAAAATTATCACTTTTTGCAGGTAAAATGATGGTTTACTTGAAGAAATAAAGAGTCAACTAAAAATACTAATTCAAACAGTTAACAATTTTAGCAGAATAGCAGGATACAAAAAGAAACACACAATTCATCAGTATTTTTGTATATTATTAACAAAAACTATCAGGAAGAAATAGAGAAATTTAATTTAAAATAACTATAGATGGTATAAAATACTTGTAAGTCTACCTGCAAAGACACAATATTATAAAACATTCTTAGCCAATGTTAAATGTAAAGATTCATGGTGGGCATAAATAGACTATAGTATGATTCCAGTGACAATCTACATGCAGTAATAGCCAAAGGATATCATACAAGAAATAAAGTGAAGTGGACCACTGAGAAAGTGAAAATGAAGGCCATCAGGTAAACAGCATAGTTCTTCATTGGTATGGTACAAAATGTAAAGAGACAGAGGTAGGCCTTCAGAATATTGAGTATATACTCTCTGGAGGATATATGGAAGGACGTGGATAAGGTTGTACAGGATGAGAAATTCTCAGTAGATTGAGATCTGTACTGATGGAGAGACCACCCATTAAGCTGAGCTCACATATCCACTGAAGTAATTGTGATGTAAGTATGCCTTTTATTTAATGTATACAGTATAATTTTTTTCTTCAAATAAAGTAGGAAACAGAGAAAATAACATAAATGAAGAGATTAGGGACAGTGACAGAGAGTAGGGACCTTGAACTAAATAGAATCAATTTTGTCTGGAAAAAAATATATGAAATAGTGGCAGAGAGAAGATAGAGATGATATGAACCAAAAAGAAGCAGCTATATGACAATTGCAAAAAGTTGCCAGAGATTGAATAGGAAAAGAAAATCTCAATGCGAGTGAATGCATTTTCATAGTAGAGGGAAAAATGCAAAAAAAAAAAAGTCTCAATTGTTGGGAAGGGGTCAGGAGGGAGAAAATCAGGAGACACTATAAGAAGTAACAAAGCTTCAGAGAAAGACCAGCTGACTAGGAAAGAAAATCTAGGACTGCAACTAATGCTCTGAGTTTGTTTATTTAAGCAAATATGCCCCCTTCAAAAGTAAATCAGCTTAACTAGAAGCAGTAGTTCTGATAAATATTATTAAAGTTTTATAAATTCTGCCTCTGAAAGTAGTATTTTAAGGTAGTAGTAAAAATGTTAAATTAGTAATCATAAAGGAATAGCATGTATATTATTATAATTAAATATAATCATAAAGTTAGAAATTAAAGTACAAAGAGGTTAAGGACTGATTTAATACTTGGTACTGAGCTTAGCATATGATTTATGAATTAGGATTTTTGTGGAAATAACATATAAAAAGAAAGAGAGTGTTAATGGGAAGGGAGTATATGGTAATGGAATTTAAAAAGAAATGATAGGGTTGTATAATTATGGTCCTCCAATTTCCAAGCTTAGTTGTTAATCTACACTTTTCAGTTCTAATCACATTTTTATTTGTGTTAAGCTGATTTCCTTATTAGAGTGTAAGCTCCTAGATGAAAGGAGGTCTTCATTATCTTCATTTCTCCCTTAGCACTTGGAACAATTCTTTGGGCATAGTCTATAGTCTATACAAGATAAATGCTAATTGTTATTGGTATGTAGTAGGGAATATAATATGTATCACATAATATGTGACACATATCACATAACAATATCACAATCCAACGGTAACACAAAATTGAACATAATAAAAGAACCATAGAGAAAGTACTTTGTGAATCCTGAGGAAAAAGAGATCAATTCTGGCTGGGAAGGAGTTAGGAAAGCTTCATGGAGAAGGTGCCATTTGATTTGAACCTAAAGCAATACACAGTTATAATCTCAATAGAACTGAGAAAGAGGACATTAGTCAACTAGCATTTATTTAAACTCTTAGTTTATTCCAGGCACTGCATTAAGTGCTGGGAACAAAAAAACAAAATCAAAAAGAAACAAACAAAATCCTAAACCCCTCAAACCCCCAAAGCAAACAAATGTAAAAGCAATCTCTGCTCTTAAGCAGCTTATAGCATATAAATGTAAAAATAGAATACCAGAATTCTTAGAGCTGGAAGGGACATCAGCAATTATCTAGACTAAGCTGTAACCAAAAAAGAATGCTCAGTATAGCATCCCCAACAAAGTATTTACACATGCTCTGCCAGAAGGCCTCCAATGAGGGAGAGCCTTTCCAGACAGCCCTATTCCATTTTTTGGATAGCTAAATCTTTGAAAGTTCACTGTCGAATCAAATTTACTCTAAATTTACATCATTTGCAAAATGCTTAAGTGATCCTATGTTAGAAAAAACAATTTAACAAGCCACAAATGAATTCAGATATCATATAAGTATATCAGACATCATAGCCCTCTTCTATCTGATAGCATTTCATATACTTGAAGACAGTTAAAATGTTCCTCTTCTCCAAGTCTTCTGTTCTCCAATCCAATGTACACAGTTCCTTCAACTGATCTTTCTATAACATGAACTCCTGGCTATTTACTATTCTGTTTGTGCTCTAGATACTCTCAATCTGTTGAATGTTCTTTATAAAACAGGGCACTCAAAATTGAACATTGTGCTTCAAATACTACTTGATCAGTATGAAGTAGAACAGAATTATCTCTTCATTATATCTGAGAACTAAACATCTCAGCGTCTGATTGATTTTTTGGCTGTCGTAGGACACTTCTGACCTACTGAGTTTGAATTCCAGGCATAAGGAATGTTGTAATCCAATCTAGAGAGACAAGAAGCCATGGAGTCTGTCCATGGGATGACAGGTTGAACTGGAGTGTAGTGTGCGTTTTAGTCCATGTTTAGCACCCCTACCCCTGGCAGAAGATGGGTAAAAGATGTTTGGGAGAAGCACAAGACTTTCACCTCCATTTTCTTATTCAAATGTACTGAATCGCCATTGGATGTTCTGCCTTCACCTTGAGCTATAAAGAAGACAGAGTTGCCAATTAGTATATATTTTCTAGGTTTTGGGTGGGGAAGAAGTTAACTGTAATAACCTCTCATTCATCCTTTAACCTCAACCTCAACCCCGCGTCCTGTTTCTCTGTCTTCCCTCACATCAGGATTGTTCTTCTTTATCATTTCTATCTCCTGGTTTCTTTCAAGACAGTTTAAATCTCAAATTCTGGAGTCCTTTTTACCATCTTCTCCCATACCTTAAGTGCCTTCCCCTCTGAAATTACTTTCCATTCTCTTTCTCTCTCTCTCTCAGCAATATACATAGATATTTATAGATAGGTTTATAAACATATATAGATATATCTAGAGAAAAATATCTATATTAGTTATTTATCTAGATGTGAGCCTGGAGGTTAGGATTGGATAAAAAGACATAAAATATAATCTATATATCTACATGGAGACACACACAGAGAAATTATTGACGTGTTGTCTCCTCCATTAAAATGAACACTCTTTGAGTGCTAGGCTTGTCTTACCTGTTTGTATCCCCAGCATTCACCAGAGTGCCTGACACATAATATGTGTTTAATGAATGTGTGTTGCTTTGCTTGACTTGACAAGGACCTCTGGCATAAGAATGTATAATTTAAAAAATTTGTTGGTTACCTAATTTTAAAATACTTTTGATCATAGACTTTAGGAATATTATCTTAAATCTGCTGAATAGCTTATTTCCTGTTAAATTGATTATGTTAATTTCTCCCAGCCTTTTATCATTAAAAAAAATTATTACTTGTTTACTGCATGCAAGGCATTGAATTTGGCACTAGTGATACCATTAGTCCCTATTTTCAAGGAGTTTATGGTCTACTTGGGAGGACCCAGAATCAATAAGTAAATATAAGATAATTTGAAAAGAGAACGGTGTTAACAACTGGTGGGGTAAAGATATACAGAGGGTGATAAGTTAGAAGACAGTAAATGGCAGGCAAGGGCAACAATCTATGAGAAGCCAAGGATGCAGAAGTTCATAGCATCATGATGTAAAAAGGGCAGCACAGATTTTGAACTGGGAGCTCTGGGAACAATATGTAAGCCAGTTTGTCGGAGCAGGCATTTTCAAAACCTTTTTTGTGTCATGGACCCCTTTGGCAGTCAGGTGAAGTCTAGTGACCTCTTCTCAGAATTTAAAAAAAATGCATAAAATAAAATACAAAGGAAAACAACTATACAAAGAACCCCTGAACTAGAACATAAATCATGTAAAGTAGAGAGTATAATGAAATAAATCTATAAGAGGTAGACTGAAGTCAGTAGAACATGGTGGTCAAGTAAACAAGCATTTATGAAGCAACTACTATGCATTGGGAACTGGGAATACAATGAAAGGTAGAAGATGAACCCTGCTTTCAAGCAGTTGATGGGAAGATGGGAGAGGTTGGTGGGAGGAGAGAATCAGTCCAGTTTTTGACATGTTGAGTTTAAGATGTGTCCAGGACTTCTAGTTCAAGATATTCAAAAGGCAGTTGAAGATGTGAGTCTGAAGGTTGGCAGAGAGGGGAGGACTGGATAAGAAGATCAGAGAATGATCAGCATAGAGATGATAATTCAATCCAAGGAAGCTTATGAGGTTTTCAAGTGAAATAGCATAGAGTTCTCAAAGAAAAGAAGAGGACCCAGAATAGGCTGCCATTAGTGGTTGCAACCTGGATGAGTATCTGTCAAAGGAGACTGAGTAGTGGAGAACCAGGATAGAGAGTACATCAATTATCAGAGATGAAGATGATAGGACATTGTCAATGGCTATAGAGAGGTCAAGGATGAACACTGGGAAAAGACCATAAAATTTGACGATTAAAATTTCACTGGTAACTGTAACAGCAAACACCCTAGCATACCCAGGATGGCTGCTAGCACAGGTTCTTTGATCTGCTTTTTTTTTTGGAGGGCCATTGGGGTTAAGTGACTTGCCCAAGGTCACATAGCTAATTTTTATGTTAAGTGTCTGAGGCTGGATTTGAACTCAGGTCCTCCTGACTCCAGTGCCAGTGCTCTATTCACTGCACCACCTAGCTGCCCCATTGATCTGCTTTTCTAAAGGAAAACAACTCAAAAGAGGTCCACAATCTTACTTTAATCAAACATAGATATCATTCACTTAGTTCAGGGGAAAAAGGCAACACCCTGAACTTCAGAAAATACAGCCAGATATTACAAGCAGACAAAATACAGGCAGAGAAAATAACACAGTTCAACAGACCAGCATAAAGGGCTTCTAGCTGTCTGACCATTACAGTGTTACCAGAGAGAGAAGCACCAACATCTGGGTTTTTAAAGCCAGGAGGCTCAATGGCTAATCTGGCCAAATTACACAACTCTTCCCATAAATGAGCCCCAAAGCAAAACCTCACCTCAGAGGTGTGTTTGTGTGTGTGTGTGTGTGTGTGTATGTAGTCTTCTCTAGTGTCAGAGAATATCACAACCTTCCTGACCCACTACTTAATTACAAAGTAACAAAAGGTATGTACCTTCCTGAAAAACAAACCTTCCCCAAGCAAGTTTCCCTTGTGAGGCCCATTAAGAGGAAGGAAAGATACTCAAATTTCCTTACCATCACAGTAACTCAGGAGACAGCAGTTTCAGTTGAGCAATGAAGTTAGAAGTCAGATTAGAGAGTTAAGAGTGAGAACAAAGGAAGTAAAAGTAATGATTATTTGTTGTTGTTATTCAGTTACTTCAGTTATATCTGAGACTTTGTGACCTAGTTTGGGGTTTTCTTTGGAAGACATACTAGAGTGGTTTTTGCCATTTCCTTCTCCAGCTCATTTTACAGATGAAGAAACTGAGGTAAACAGGGTTAAGTGACTTGCTCAGGGTCATACAACTAAAAAGTGCCTGAGGCTAGATTTGAACTCATGAAGATCAGTCTCTCTGATTCCAAACCCAGAGCTCTATTCATTGGGTCACCTAGCTGCTTCCAAAGGTATTTATTATAGATGTCAAAGAATTTATTCACAAAAGGGAGAAGAGATGGGGTGATAGGGAAATAATTAATAGGAAGGGAGAGACTGAAGATAAGTGAGACAGTAGGAATAATTTGCTGGAGAAAATGGAATGGAGTGGGCTCATATGTGTATGTAGAAGGGTTAAGTGCTTAAGGAATGCTGGATGATTGAATGCTTGTTGTTTGATATGTAAACTTTAATAGCAGGTTGAATTTAAAATATCGCCTAGATGCTTTACCACAATGCATAAAGGTAATCACATTTCTATAAACAAAAGGTGAATATGGATGGCAGTGTGACAGCTTCTATGTAGATTTATGCTGGTACCCACCACCCCCTGGAACCTTAAAACTAATTATGTAAAGGACTCAAAATGGAATTCAGATCTATGTGAGCTCTGGTGAGACTCTTCTGCTGGTTGCTCTTAATTACTGGATTCTGAAATACCTTGCACTGGATTGAAAGGCAGAGAGATCAGTGATAGTGGAAAGGGTCTTTTTGTTGTTGTTGTTGTTGTTGTTTTTCTTTTTGCACTGTGATTTTTCCTAGAGGGTGGTCATGGTGTGTAGCAGGCAGATTATGCCCTTAAGTGTTTCCTGAAAGTGTTATGTTCAAAATAGAAATTCAAGGAGGGCGGGTGATGTGGAAGAACACCTCAGGCATCCAACCAGAAAGCTCCTTTTCTGGTTTTGAATTTTATTAGAGTGGGGCCTCTGGGACTTCCTTCAGAAAGGGCACCAAAAACAAAACAAAACAAAACAAAACAAAAAACAACCAAACAAACAAACCTGGAGAGCGAAATGCAGGGCACATTTTTTAGATAAATCCCACTCCACCCTTCCAACTCCCCACTCACTACCCCTCTTAGCAATGTGCTTAGAATAACACAAATGGAGATTTGGGCTAGGGGTGGGGAAACTGCGGCCAATACCTGAGCAGTTTGGGTGTAATATTCTCTTTCAGTCATTCCTACCCATCTGCAGATAGTGTTCTACCTCAAAGGGTAGAACAGAGGAACTGCAATTTGGCACTTCTTCCAAAAAGAGCCAGAATTAAATTAGTAGAAGTCACAAGGAAAAGCACAAAGGGGCACAGGGGAAGGGAAATTACTGCAAGGCTTCCTTTTGCCACATGTTTGTGGTAAACAAGATAACGATTTGACAAAATATTTAACAATATTGTCTTACTTTTGTTGAAATCCTAAAAGGGCTTACAAACTGTGACATAAAAACTCAGTCCAAGGATCTTTGTAAGGACAAACTATTTACAGCTTTCAGAGGATTGATATAAGCATTTTATCTTCTATAATGCAGTAATTTATTGAGGATCCCTTTTTTACAAGCTAGCAGAGGTCAGGGTCCTTTTCTGTTTTGTATCCCCAGGGCATTGCACAGTCCCTGGTGCACAGTAGGTGCTTCATAAATGCTTGATAATTTAATTGACTTGTCAATGTGAAAACGTCCATCCATAAATGAGTTATGGAAGAAGCATGGTATACTGTATTGACAGCTGGCTTCAGAGGCCCACCTCTTATATGTACTGCCTTCAGGTCCCCAGCAAATCCCTCAAATCCCTCCTAAGTGCCTTAGGCAACCCCCTACAACTAGAAACTGCAAAATTATTGCCATTCTACTGGGATAGGAGTGTCTTCCGTGGGAGTTCCTTACACTGATAAAATCAGACTTCCAAAACAAGCTTCATAAGTATGTACAAAAGTGTAGCCTGGAGCTGTGAGGAATTGAGGCTTGCTTACAGCATTGTAGTGAATGTCAGAGATAGGATTTTAACTTGGATCCCCCTAAGAGCAAGGGGGAGCACCCAAGGCTGCCTTCTACAGAATGTTCCAAAAACATGATCTATGCTTGCCTGGTTGTACCCACACAAGATAGCAAGATAAATAGTCTGTGTTTAGAATATATATATTACATATTGTGTGTGTGCGTGTGTAGAGAGAGAGTATGTGTATATATATATATATATATATATATATATATTCTATACACATGGAATATATATACTATATATTATATATTGCATATACATATTGAATATGTATATCTAAATTGTATACATACTATTTAAACACATAGTATAATGCATATATGCAATGTGTGTATATATACTTATATAACATATATTACATATATGTCTGAATATAAATGCTATATAGTGTATGTATATAACATATATATGTTATAGATATAGTATATGTAAACACATTGTATATATACCAACCAACAATAACATATGAAGCATATAGCATATATTTAATATATACTATGTATTTGCTATGTGTACTACATATATACACTATATACATAGTGTGTATATATAAAAATAAAATAAAACCAAAAATTTATACACACAAGCCAAAATGAAAAATTTAATTTCCAATAGTAGAAAAAACATGAATAAAATATGATATACGCTTTCTGGCTTTGTAGCCATAATAAATACATGCAATTTATTTGAGCAAAGAGCATTTATTAATCACTTCTTTGCATTTTGGGCCATGTTATATGCCCTTAAAAATCAGAGAGAAGCTTGTATAGTACCAAAATAACCTTTTAGTTCAGGCAATTTAGTGCATACATGTGTAAAGACAGAGGTGGTGGGGATCGGCTGAACTGATTGCTATTGCTGATTGATTTATTCAAATAATATTTTGGCTTAATGAAGACCTGGCCTACTACTGTAAAGAAGCATGGTCTGTGTTCTTAGGTTTAAAATAACATCACAGGAAATAGACTTAGAGAGATTTCACATAGCAAATTGATGAAATATTAAATAATTGAAATAAATAATATGTTGGGATAAGTGTGTGTGTGTATGTGTGTGTGTGTGTGTGTGTGTGTGTGTGTGTGTATTTTAAAAGTATTACCTTGGTAGCAGTTTTTGATGTTAAACATACAACTCAAACCCAAATCTGACTCTATTTAAAAGATGATTTGCAAGACCAATAATGAATCAACAGGGTGACACTTGAAAACAAGAAAATGAATGAGACCCTTCACTGCATTGAGAAGAATAGTGCCCAGGACTTGAACCAGAGAGGTGATAGCTATACACTTATTGAGTCTGCTAGGAATGTTTGCTTTTAGATTATTTTTGGTGCCAATTCTCAATTATCAGCCCTAAAATGACCCTGGACAGGCCACAATTGGAGTGGTGTGTTCAGTTGTTGATGCCAAATTTTAGAAAGAACACACATGCACACATGTGTATACATACAAATTCAATGTGTATGCATACATACATGCCATATGTGTAGGTTCGTGTGTGAAATATAGATATTTTATGTTTGTGTATATATGTATGTATGTGTATATCTGTAAATTCACACACACTTATATACCATCTAATATGTGCCAGTGTTAACTGCTTTTTAGAAATATTATCTCATTTTATCATTACAACAACCCAGGAAATAGGTACTATTATTATTCTTATTCTACCATTGAGGAAACTGAAGTAAACAGGTTAAGTGACTTGTCCAGGGTCACACAGTATGTATCTAAGGCCAGTTTTGAATGCAGTTCTTCCTGACCTGATGCCCAGCATGTTATCTACTGTACCACCAGGTGCCTAAGAAAAAGTTATTTCTTTTTAATTTCATTTAAAAAAGATAATTAGAATTCATGTGTAATAAGAAAGTACATGACAGAAGAAGGACCACAAATTAATTAATTTAAATTCATTTTCAAAATCATTCCTTTTATTTTGTAAGTCAGGGAAAAGTGTAGCATTCAGGATGAGATAGTCACATTCCTTTGGAATTCTCATTGATAAATTTGCATTTTGACCTGTTGAATTTTGTGATTTGTAATAAAAAATGGCAAGTCAAAAATGTCACATTCATCTGGATTCATGAAACTGATTTAGGAGATGAAATTCATGCTTATTCATTGCACTTAAAAATAGCAATTAATCTTGGTGAAAGAATTGATAGAGGAATTGGTTTCTTTAGTAAGTGCTGGAAAAGTTGATTTAAAATATATATGTTTGTGCAATTTCTAAATGTTTTTTTACATGGTAAAAGTTGTAGATGAACACTATATTTAAAATATTACAGTGTTTTTAAAAAGCATATTTCTAGTTAAAACATTTATGAAAAAAATTAATTGACAAAGCATGGCATACTTTCATATTAAAAATGTCATAAAAAGCATGAAAAGCCTAGTCTTTAAATACACACACACACACACACACACACACACACACACACACACACACACACCACAGTAGATAGAGTATCGCCTGGAGTCAGGAAGACCTGAGTTCAAATATAGCCTCAGATACTTAGCTGTGTGATCCTGGGCAAGTCACTTAACCTTGTTTGCCTCAGTTTCCTCATAAGTGAAATTAGGTGGAGAAGGAAATGTTAGACCACTCCAGTATCTTTCTCAAAAAAAAAAAAAACAACTGAAATGACTGAACAACCAGACAACAACAACCAACAACAATAAACATATACACAGAACTGGTTTATAAGCAACTTTGAAACTTTCCTAGTATGTCATTGGCATGGCAAGGATGCTTCCTCCTCCATTAGTATTTGGCATAATTCTAGAAGTGCTAGCTATAAAGAGAGGGAAATTTGTTGTGCCAGTACTACAAGAGGAAACAAAATTCTCTACTGTTTCCAAATGGTATAAGTTCTGAAAAAAAATAAGCAAAGAAAAATTTGTAACTTCAGTAAAATAGCAGAATACAAACACACAAAATCATCAGAATTTCTATTACCATTACAAACCAAGAGGAAATGATAGAAAGAAAACCTATTCAAACTAACCTGATGATGCATAAAATATTTGGGAGTTCTTCTGCCAAGACACACTCAGGACATATGTATCACTACAAAATATTCTTTACAGAAATATAAATAGATTTAAATAATGGTAGAGCCATTCGTTATTCAGCTTAGGTCATGGCAATATGACAAAAGTTACACTATGTCAATTAGTTTTACAGATTTAGTGCTTTGCTAATAGCACTTAAGTCACCAAAGGGTTTCCTGATAGAAGTAAACAAAATTCATTTGGCAGAACAGAATATCATGGGGAAAAAAAGAATCAAGGGAGCACAAAATTACTAGATCTTAAATTATAAAGTAGTGATCACTAATTCTAAATCGTAATTAAAAAATAGAAAAGTACCAGGCATTGAGAGGCAGAGTGGTGTAGTAGATAGAGAATTTTTAGTGAGGAAGACTTGGATTCAAATCCCACCTCTGAAACATTGGCAGCTAGGTGGCACAGTGGATAGAGCACCAGGCCTAGATATGTACTAGCTGTGTGACCTTGGGAAAATCTCTTAATCCTAGTTGCCTGAGTTTCCTCATTTGTGAAATGAGTTGGAGAAAGAAATGGCAAACCACACATTGTCAAGAAAATCCCAGATGGGGTTATGAAGGGTCAGACATAACTGAAAAATGACTGAACAACAAAAAGGTTAATGTCATATTTATATATAATAGTGGTGTAATAGTGTTCAGGGAGGACCAGCACCTCTGGTGTGAGGCTTGGTGAGCCTCTTTCAGGGTTGCTCATCTACCTTTGGTGTCTACCTGCCATTCAACTCTCACCTGTGGCTCCAAGAAGCTGTAGCATGTACTTCAGCCGCACCCAGGTAAAACTGTGTCAGCAGATGGGTTAAACCATACTGAGAGTAACCAACAGGCCTCAAACTTGAGTTAGGGGAATTGTCTACTCCAAGCACCTATATTCTTCCTCTGGTGTAATGAGTGGATGACCAAAATGTGTTCCAATGGCCAAGCATGCAACTGAAGCAGGCACTGTGGAGTGATTAGAGGTTGGTCAGACATCAGACAGGCCAAGGCCATCACCAGTCATCTTGACTTTTATCTTGCCATTGGACTTTGATGACTCAGGAAGAGAGAGTGAAACTGACAACTTTGAGCAATTCTGCCTCACTTAAATCTAATTTACATGCAAGTCAAGATAATACCTTGCAATGTCATTGGTCTTCTTTGAAAGTGAAGGATGAATAACAACCACAACAATGACAATAATATGATAATTGATATATTTATATCATACATTATATTTTAACATTAAAAAATTATTGCAAAAAAGGGGTCCTACCAAAATCAATCTATGATATAAATATGATACCAGTTCCTAAACCAGGAAAAGTCTAAAAAAAGAAAGAAAAATATGTTCTAGAAATACAGTTTTGGTTAGGAAAGCCTGATATTTTGTAGACCCAATTAATAACAAGAAGAACAAAGTTAATAAAATCAAATAAATAGATTGAGAAAAAAAAAGTTTTGACAAAATACAATCCATATGCAGAAATACAAGTCCAAATGTAGAAACAAATAGATGTTTCCTTAATATGATAGGTGGTGGTGGTGATGTTGAGTTGTTTCAGTCATTTCTGACTCCCCATGACTGCATTTGGGGTTTTCTTGGCAAAGATGCTGGAGTCATTAGCCATTTCCTTCTCCAAATGTGGTAGGTAGTATCTATCTAAGGCTAAGACCCAGCATTGTTTACGAGAGGGATAACCTAAAGTCAGGTTAAGGTCAGGAGTAAAGCCAGCATATGCATTATCATCCCTGCTATTTGATATAGTTGTAGAAATGCTAGATATAGCAGTAAGACAAAAAAGTTAAGAGAATAAGTATGGGCAAAGGGAAACCAAATTACTAATTTTTGCAGATGATATGAGTTAAATAAAAATTAATTAAAACAATAACTTGAGCAAAATTAAAGAATACAAAAAAATCCTCAGCAGTTTAAAAAAATATTACCAACAAAGCCAGGCAGGAAGCAATAAAATAGCTACAGAAAATGTAAAATTTTGGGGAGTTTACTTATCAAGATACACATAGGAACTATATTATTAACTACATTCTTGTTGTATTACAACAAGAATACATACTTTTCAGTAAAAAAGACAGACCTATATAAGTGGGTTGTCTAATGCAGCACAGGTCTCCACTAAGAAATATTAATTAATTGCTCATGGGTAGCCCAAGCCAATTTAATGAAAATGGCAATGCTATCTAAATTAATTCACTTATTTAGTCTATGCCAATCAAGTTACCAAGGAATTATTTACAGAGATAGAAAAATAATAATTAGATGAATCTGGAAGAACTAAAGGTAAAGAATCTCATGGGAAATGAAGGAATACAAGTAGAAATGGAGTCCTAACAGTATTAGATCTCAAACTAAATTATAAAGCAGTAATGACCAAAAGAAGTTGCTAATGATTAAAAAAATAGAGAATTTGATTGGTGGAACAGATTAGGTATACAATATATAGAAGTAGGTGAACATAGTAGTATAGTGATTAATGAATACAAAGTCCAGCTGCGTGATACTAACCATTTGACAAAATCTACTGGGAAAATAAAGACTAATGTTGGGGAAGATTGAAGGCAAAAGGAAAAAGGAATGGCAGAGAATGAGAGGGAGAGATAGCATCATGGAAACAATGAACAAGAACTTGGAAACATTTTGAGAAACAGTGGAGGATGGAAGAGCCTGGTGTGCTTGGGGTTTCAAAGATTTGGACACGACTGAACAATTGGGAAAACTAGAAGCAATCTGGGAGAAAGTAATCTTTAACTAACACTTTACACTATGTATCAAGATAAGCTCTAAATGGAAGAGCAAGGAAAAAAATACTTTTAAGATCTATGAATAAAGGAAGATTTCATGACCTAATAGGAGATATAGAAGAAAACAGGAAATAAAACTGATAATTTTGATTCTATAAAATGTAAAGATTATTGCATAAGCAAAACCAATTCATTTGAATTAGAAGACAAATACAAGGGCTTTCTGTTAATATAAATAGTGGTTATTACAATGGTAAATTTTTTTTCTTTGAATACGTATTTGTAATTGTTTGCTAATATTAAGTATAAATGAGAGGTTTTTTTTATTTACAAGAAATTAGGTGCTATCACAGTTACTATAAGACTTTTATAGCAATTTACTCCCAGAGTTGGCATTGCTCTTGTGGCAGAGGAACCCATTGTATCAAATTGTAAGGAATGATTATTTTAAGACTTTCTATATGTAACAGTATTTTCACATCTTACATAGCTCTGAATCTGCAGGGGCAGTAGAATAACAGATTTATACTATAACTGGATTTAAGTGACCTGATACTCTTACTACTCTCATAAACACTGGAAACACTACAAATAGGTTGACCAAATAACATGTAATTCTCATGGCACACACTATGTAAATGCCAATTAGACCTCCAATTGCCACATACTAAGTAGCCCTAATTAATACATTATACTGTCTGTTCACTAATAGATATCAGAAGTTTTACCCAACCAACTGACACCTCTTTAACAACCTCCAGTAAGGAGAATGGGTCTACACAGAGGTCCGTAAATGGGGAAAATTCCTTTAAGCATCATTGAAAAGAATCTAGTCCTTCTAACCACTAACATTGCTGTCTACCATGAGGAGCATCAGATATAGATACTGCAGCTGTATACAAACTGTATGTTGCAAAGGGACTCATCCACCCTTAGAATGGATACCTCTGCCTCCTGTCCTACATTACTATACTCCATTGGGACCAAGGAACATGAACATCAGAAGAGATACACACTTCCACAGCTATCTGGGGCCTTTTACTCATGGCAACCAAAGACACAAATTGGATTCCTGATGCAGTCAATATAATGTTTAATTTGGAATCAGGAAAACATGTACTATTCCTGCCCTGAGCAATTACTAGCTCTATGATCCTGGATATGTAATATAACCTCTCTCAGTCTCCATTTCTTCATCAGTAAAATGATAGGGTTGAACTCAAAAGTCTGTAAGATCCCTTATTGCTTCAAATCTATAATCCTAGGATCATTTCAGTGCACATCTGAGAAAAGGGGAGGTTGGTGAAAAATATATTGTATATCAGAAATAAGAAATGAGGGAGGTCAAATTATTATAAATTACAGAGATACCTCATGCTTCTGTGTTATGAAAATTTTCTTTGGGAAAAGAGTATAAATGTGGCAATCATGGAATAACATCACAAATATTAAATTGTTTATATTTTAACAGACAAGAATGACTCATTACTGATGTGGCTGTTTCTGAATTAGAGCTGTCAGAACAATGACTTAAGAGAGCAAAGATCAAATTCAATACAAAACTAAAAGAAAAGATAAAACTTTTTTTCAAGTACAGTGTGCAATTTAAGCATTTCTAGACTGACCAATTTAAATAAGTTATTGATGTCAAAAAGTGAATTATGGATGGAACAAAAGACATTGCCACATAGTGATTAACCAATGTAAATCAGTTAACATAAATGGAGACCAAAATAGCCCCAAACTGCCTTTATTAATAAAAGCCTGACTGGCTTATCAAGGTAGAGATATAGCAGCCACTAGGAACATTGGTTTGGGAAATAAACTTGTTTGTAGAGTTGGACAGAGAAGTTTGGTGGCAGATTGTGAGCAGGATTACCTAATAAAACAGAGACAGTAGCAGGCAAAACAAGTTCTAAGGAGGCTTGGTGAGAAATTCAGCTAAGCAAACAGCCTGAGGACATTTAAGGCTGAAACTGGAAACAGGTTAAGAAACAGATGAAAAATGAAAATCTGCAATCATTTTTATGGCACCATGTTTTCACCAGAGCAATGACATTTGGATGTAAAATCACAGTCCCAGAAGTGCTCATAGATGAGATAGAAAGGGCATCAAAGGTGGAAAACACAAAACAAACAGGGAAAAGTAGCTAGAATAGTCCAAGTATGCAAACATAGAAGATCTGTCTTGGAGGTGATAACAATTTTGAGGGCTTCAGGGCCATTTCTGTGGCCAGAGTAAGTATGCAGAGTAATTGTTTCTATTTAGAACTATCTAATGACTGCTAATTTCTAGTTCCATATATTCCTTCAATAAAGCTTTTGCAGGAAGATGAAAATAAGCAAAACTCCATTTTTGATATGACAAGTATCTTCTGAATCAATTAGTATGTTTTATTTTATGGATTATTTTGCTTTTACATGATAATCATTTCTTAATAGAGCTTTCTCCTTACTGAACTGTTTCTAGTATGAATAATTGAAGAGTATTTGTTAGGTACTTATTGTATGTAGGCATGCTGCTAAGAATTTAACACACAAATACAAGAAACGTGACAGTACCTCCCTTCAAGGAACTTACATTCTTTAATTTTATTTCATCCTGAATAACAAAAAGAAGCATTTTCATATATATACATATATATATATATATATCACAAAAAAGGATTACTTATGAAGCGCCATTTTGTACCACTTGTATTCTTTAAAAAGTATATTATAAATCCTACCTGCTACTTTGAAAACTATCTTGTTTCTCTATGTTGCCTTCTCTTTTGTGCATTTAAATGAATGTTACAAGGAACTTCTTTCCCAGCCCTCCATTATTGCCAATCAAGTAGCAAGTAACTAGTTTCATCCCTTTCTTGCTCCTTTCTAGCTAGTGTACTCCTCCTTTTACCTTTCCTTCTCTTTCCTGTCTTAAAACCCTCAGAATAGAATGTTTTCACCTTGGAACCTCTATTTTTTTTTCTTGTTTAGCTGCCTCAATGCTCTATAAAGATATTAAGGTTCTTGAGATGCCTTTTTCTTCTATTAAAATGTTAGTACTGAGTCACCATACAGCTCCTTTTAATTGCTAAAATAAATTCACCCCTCTGGGTTTCTCTGGACTCTCATGTTTGCATTTCAAAGTTCCTATTCAGCTTTGGCATTTTCATCAGAAATGTTTGAAAATCTCCCATCCATTAAAAATTCATTTCTTTCCTTGAATGATTATATTTAGCTTTGCAGGGTAAGTTATTCTTACCCATATCTTTTCAATTTCTGAATGTTGTGTTCCAAGATGTCTTTTCATTTGTAGTCAAATGTCATGTGTGATCTTGACACTGTTTCCTTGGTACTTGAATTCTTTCTGGACGCGTGCAGGTTTTTTCCTTTGACATGGGAGCTATGGGTTTTGAGTATGGCATTCCTGAAACTTTCCTTTTGGGGTTCCTTTCAAGAGGTGATCAATGGATTCCTTATATCATTGCTTTTCCTCTGGTTCCAATACATTGCAGAAGTTTTCGTTTATGATTTCTTGAAGTACAGTGTCCAGGTTTCTCCTCTGCTTCCCCAATCCCTTCACAGTTTTCAAGGAGTCTAGTGACTCTTAAATTATTTCTTCTTGAACTACTTTCCAGCTTGGTGGTTTTTGATGTTAGATGTCTTATATTTTATTCTATTTCTTCTGATCTTTTTGTTTTGTCCTAATATTTTTTGCTTTCATTTCTGTTTGGTTTTTTCTTATTTTCAAGGACTGTATTTCTTGGATAAAGTCTACCACTTTCTCTTCCAAGCTTCTTATTCTCTTTTCTTTCCAGTTTTACCATCAGATTTTATTTCATCTTTTATCACTTGCCCTTATTGCTTCTTGGTTTCGATGTAATTCTTGTGGAAAAAACACCTTTTTTCCTTTGAATCTCTGCTTACAGTTGTTATGGAGTTAAATTTGCAATAATATTTGATGCTGGTAGGGTTCTCCTTAGGTTCATTCATTTTTTCTAGTTTTAGTTCTTGAATAAGGGCTTTATGTCAGGTCTAGTCCCTGCCTCCACTGTACTTTTGGGTTGGATTGTTGGTACTGTCTGGTTTTTTCCTGGGTCTTCTGGGCTCTTGTGCTGATCACCACCTGGGGTTTATTCCTCTTGTATCTTTAAAGTCCAGACACCTGCACATTTGGAGTCCTCCCTATCATCTCAGGACAGAATGTTAGGGACCTGGATCAGAGCTGTCCCCATCTGAGGTTTGGAGACATCATGTTAGTCAGCTTTGCATTAGTCATTCATCACTGACCTCTGTCCATTGTAGCTCTTTGAAGTTTTCATGGTCTCCATTCAAGGGCTTTCTGATTCCCACTTTGGTTTTCTCAGGGGAAGCCTCTGTTCTTACTGCCTCTAGACAGAGTCTTTCAAGCTGAATATGTACAATCTCTGGTTGTGCTGGAACTTACCTTGCTAGAGGAACCCTCTTTTCTATTGCCTTTGGGCTTCTGGCTAACATTTTGTGCATAGTTTCTTTCTTGGATTTCTTGATCTTTATTTAGTCTAGTGTGAACTTCAGGGACTTGCTAGAGTTTGTATGTGGGAGCTGGCCAGTCTGCCTCTCATTCTGGTGGCCATCTTGATAGATTGCTGGGCCTGGAGTCAGGAAGACCTGATTTAAATCTGGCCTCAGACACTTACTAGCTGTATGCCTGGGAGAAGTCACTTAACCTCTGTTTGTCTTAATCCACTATAGAAGGAAATGGCAAATCACACTAGTATCTTTGCCAAGAAAACTTCATGGACAGTATTAGCATGATATGGTCCACAGGGTCACAAAGAGTTGGACATGATTGAATGACTGAGCAACAAATGTAGCAAACACTGTACTATGAGCAGCTTCTGACTTTTGTATTGCTTCATCTTTATAATTCTTATCGACTTTGGATAATTAATGGTTTGCCCAGATTTTCTATCTATAAAATCTGCTGGTGTTGTTTTTTGACCTATTTCTTGTGAAAGTATATTTCCAGAGACACTTTTCTAATTATTTCACATAACATAAAAGCCAGAATAATCTGAAGAAGGTGAGGTGCCAGGAAAATTGGAGGTTATATCATGCAAAAATCTTGTCCGTATTTCAGGAGGTATGAGGTTACCAAAATCTCAAACCACATTCCTGGTTCTAAACACCTGAAGATGTTCTGCATTCTGTACTTAAAAGTACCTTTCAAATATCAGATCCCAAATTAGGTGTTTATTCTATAATTCAGTCAAATATACCTTCCATGAGCAAGACCACACATGTAATGAGAGCCTACTGTATGTGGCATTGTTAACATACTAACAAAATTATAATTAGTTATCACAATTACAATTTATATGTAAGCCCCTTTAAGTGTCCCTACATTGTACAAGGGAAAAGAAATTTCCTTGATGGATAAGTAATACCACCTATATGGCTTTGGTGTGTGTCACATAGAATGTAGTCCCTCCTCAACCTCACACTTTCAGAATACCTAACCTCCTCCATAGTTTATTTCAAGTGCCTCTTCCTTTCATGTCAAATTAACAAGCCTTTATTCAGCACTCACTTTGTGCCAGATATAGTGCTAAGTGCTGGGAACACAAATAAAGCAAAAAGATGGCCCTGAGCTTTGAGAAATTTTCATTCTAATAGAAGACAACACATAAAAGGGAGCTGGGAAGCAGGAGTGGGGAGGAAGAGATGGTAATTGTATTGGGAATGATGGGAAAAAAATCTAGAGAGTCAGAGCCCAGAGAGGAATGAAGGAATGAACAGAATTGGCTTACCTCTCCTTAAAATGGAGGATTTGGGAGGAACTGACCAGTCAAAGAAAGAGGTTAGAGGGATACAAGAAGGCTGTTGGAATATGGTGGAAACATAAAGTAGAGACCAAAGAAGGAAAATAAAAACTCTCTTAATTGTCTTAGCTTCTACCCCTCAAAATTACGTTGAATTTATTTTGTATTACTTATCTGTGTGCATATTATTTCCTCATACAGACTATAAGCTTCTTTAGGGCAGGGACTGTTTTGTTGTTGTTTGTTTATTTATTTTTAGTTTTCAACATTCACTTCAATAAGATTGTGAGTTCTAAAATTTCTCCTCTGTCCCTACTCTTGCCCTCCCTAAGACAGTGTGCAATCTGATATAGGCTATACATATACATTCATATTAAACATACTTCCTCATTAGTTATGTTGTAAAGAAGAATCAGAACCAATGGGAGAAACCATGAGAAACAGGAACTGGTTTTAAAAAAAACCTTTATATCCCCAGCACCTAACTCAGTGAGGGATAGCCACACAGGAGGCACGTGTTCATTGATATATGTCATGAACTCCCGTGAGCATCATCTGAGGGAGTCATGGATGAAAAATTTCTATTTTCATTCATAAATCCAGAAGTTAACCAATATTATCCATGTATGCTAGCTATAGATTCTAATGTTTTTTTAAAAATCTATTTACAACCAATCTATTCTTTTAGTCATAATTAAAAAGATAATGGGGCGGCCAGGTAGCACAGCGAGTAAGAGCACTGGCTCCAGTGTCGGGATGACATGTGGATCGAATCCGGGCTCAGACACTTATTACCCACCCAGAAATACCTGGCCGTGTAACCTTGAGTAAGTTACTTAACCCCAATTGCTTAGGGGTGGCCAGGTGGCTCAGCAAGTAAGAGCACCAGCTCCAGTGTCGGGATGACCTGGGGATCAAATCCGGGCTCAGATACTTAGCACCACACCCAGAAATAACTGGCCGTGTAACCTTGAGCAAGTTACTTAACCCCAATTGCCAAAAAAAAAAAAATTTAAAAAGATAACATTTTGAATTGGACAGAAAATGCTACTTTCATGTAATACATAAATACAATGCTTTATAAAATCTCCAATGCGCTAGATCTCACCATGTGTAATTATGATGGAACATTGACTGCAAAACCTGCCTTTCTGAAGGCCACTGTGTAGCTCTCGATTCAGTTGTTTTTAGTTATGAATTTGTGCTCCCTATTGAGAGTCTGGATCTTATTTTTGAAACTCTCAGCTTTTGTTTTGAGGGATAAATATCTTTATGTTTGCATCACTGCTCTGCTGTTCCCTCTGGAATAGTGGGAAGTTTGGTGAACCTTCGATTTGGAGATAAGGGCAATGAATGCATTCAAGTCTGGGGGTTCAATTCAACAAACAGTGATTAAGTGCTTGCCTGTGTGCAAGGTATTTTTAGTTACTAAGGTGACAAATGTGAAAAATGGCACAAGGGGCCTTACAATGTAAGTAAAATGAAGGATAAGACACATACATACATAGATAAGTATTATATAAGACTTCCAAGAATCACTATTATACAAGATAAAATATAATAAGAGTAAAGGTGAAGGCAGTGAGTAGCCATTTATCAAGTATTTACTATGTGCTATGCACTCTCCTAAGAACTGAATAAAAAAAAAAGCAAAAGCATGGTTTTTGATACTAAGGAATTCACATTTCTTTTTTTATTTTAATTTTTGAATTTACTTAGTATTTTGTTTTCCCTGGTTGCAGGTAGAAAAAGTTTTTAATATTCATTTTTGAGACTTTGAGTTTCAAATTCTCTTTCTTCCTATTTGGTCCTGTTGGACCAAGTAGGACAAGCCATTGGAGTTTACTGAATAGGGAGGTGACATGATCAGAACTGCACTTTAGAATGATCCCTTTGGCAGTTTAGAAGATAGATTGGAATGGGCAGAGACTTGAAGTCACAAGACCAGGTAGAAGGCTATTGCCATAGTTTAGGCATAACATGATGAGGTCCCGCATCAAGGTGGTGGCCACGTGAGCAGAGTGAAGGAGATACACATCTGAGATGTTGCTAACTCTGATAACAGATTTGATTTGAGGGGTGAATGGGAGAGAGAAGTTGAGGGTAACATTGAGGTTTAGAACCTGGGTGACTGGGAGATTGGTATTTCCCTTGATAACTAATATGCAAGTTCAGAAGAGGCAAAAGTTTTGAGTGAAGATTATCAAGTTCTATTTTGGATATGAGTTTAAGATGCTTATAGGATATCTAGTTCAAGATCTCCAATATGAAATGAAGGTGGGGCAGAAAACAGTAAATAGAGCTGGGATTCATTTGCTTAGAGATTATAACTGAATCCATGAGGACTGATAAGATCACCAAGCAAGACAGTATAGAGGGAGAAGAAAAGAAGGGCCAAGAAAGAATCCTGAGAGATACACACAGTTAATGGACATGACCTAGATTAAGATCCACAAAGGGAGAATCATTTTAAGTGTAGGCATACTTTCAGCTGTAGGTGGGGACAGCTCAGGGGAGGATTGATATGAGGGTATACCTTGTTGTGAGAACTTGGTCTTGAAAGAAGAGAGGCATTTTAATAGTTAAAGATGCTGAGATAATGAATTCTATCCATGGGGTATTTACATAGGTGGAAGACAGGAAAATGAACTTCAGAAATAGTTTAGCAGTCCAATTTGCCAGTGACATATCGTAGAGTTTATAAGAGCTGAAATAAGGATGGTAGAGTAGATTGGAGCCAGGTTTTAGGGAGCCTTAAATGCCTAGTCATCAAACTTGTGTTTTATTTGCTAGATGATGTGAAGCTACCAAAGATTTTCCAATAAGAGAGTAATTCAGTGAGGCCTGTATGAGGAAGATTCATTATGGAGATCTATGAGGGGTGGTTTAAAAAAGAAACAGACTGACAGCCAGGACACCCATTAGAAGGTTATTACAGGATATTCAGGCCCTTAACTAGGGTGGTGGTAGCCTAAGTAGAAAACAGGGGGGGAGATGTAATAGATGTAAATGTAAATTTGACAATACTTGGCAACTGATTACATGATAAAGGGGAGAAGGTGATTGCTTATCTAAAACCCAGTTACCACTATGATGATGTAATAAGACTGTGAATCTCTGGGGCTGGGACTGGCTAACCCAGGGCTGAGGCTTTAGGAGCTGGTGATGTCCTGTGGTTGCTATGATATCCATGCTACATACAAACATTTTATTTTAGCCTGGCACAGCTGATGAAACCAAAGAGTCCTGAGATATAATTCTAAACAAATCCTTTTGTGGATTTTATTCCAAGTTGCATTACATACAAATTTAAGCTGCCATTTGCTGAATATGACAGGCAGTCTGACTTATTTCTGTAATTAAGTGAAACTTCAATCTGTTCACACTTATCCTATAACTCTCCATTGCCCTCTGGGTGATAAAAAAAATTAATTACTTAGAAGCAATTGTATTATGTGCCTTTTTGCCACACGATACCATTGACAGATAATAATATTAAAATGATGGTCCTTTCCCCAAAGAATAAATTAGAGAAAGAAAATAATCATTTATTGAATGCATTCTGTGTGCCAGGTATGACCCTCACAACAACCCTGAGAGATGGATGCTATTATTATTCCCATTTTACATGGGAGAAAACTGAGGCAGAGATGACTTGTCTAGGTTGTCTGATTCTACATTTGAACTCAGGTCTTCCTGACTCCAGGTTCAGTGAGCTCTATCCATCACTCCACCTCTAGAGAAAGCACTTCTCTCCCGACCCTTGGAGGTGGGAGATTTGGGCATGGAATCAGATTTTTATGATAGAATGGCTAATTTTTCTAAACTCCTTGCCCCCCAAGTCTTCACCAAATCATGATGCCTTCTGAGAAGAGGACAAGGGAGTCATATATTGGGAAATGTAGGTGATATAAAAGTTATTTCAACAAAAAATAAAATGATGAACCCTTGGGGTGGCTAGGTGAAGCAGTGAACAGAGCACCAGCCCTGGAGTCAGGAGAACCTGATTTCAAATCTAGCCTCAGACACTTAACACTTACTAGCCATGTGACCTTGGGCAAGTCACTTAACTCCAATTGCCCTGCTTTCCCCCCCTCCAAAAAACAAAAAAAAAAAAAAAAAAAAGATGAGCCCTTGATTTCCTTGGATGTTTGGAGTCAGTAAAGGAGTTTTGCAATTTCTCAAAGGCAAACAAGCTCTCTCCCTATAGAATTCAACTCTGATCTCAATTCATTGTCTCTGTGTACCATCCATTATGTTTTGAAAAAAGAGAGGTTAGTTAAATTTTTTTTAAAAAGACAGAGGTTATGGATCCTAGACATATTTTCTTACTCTAATCACCATCTGGGGATCTGCTCCTTTGCCCTCCATTTCTCAAACCTAGAAAAATTCTGTAGGATATGCTTTGTGGCAAGATTTATCCATTCTGGATTTCATGGTCTCTTCCTGAAGGCAATATATTCATAGTGAATTATTTAGCAGCATTCATGTGTAAACTTACTGCTGCTGCTTTTTAATCTTCTGGTCCAAAAAGTGATATACCCAGAGGTACACACAGGAACATTGCTTTGAGATTCTCGATTTTTCTAAAATATGTAAACAACAGACTTGTTTCATTCTAAAATTAAAAAAAAATTAAGTGTCTTGTTTCTAGTTCATACAATATGATAATTACTTCATTATCTGGGTAATGTGGAAAGGAGTAAAGGCCATTTGAGCAGTTGAATAAAACTTTATTAAAACACTATAATTATAAAAAGGAAAAAAATCAGGATAAGCTAAGAACTGGGGAAATGCTTCTTTAAGTAACATGAATAAGAAAGTCTAAAAATGTCATGAGAAAGGGACTTTCAATAAGAACCATTTAGACCTTTCTAGAGTCAAGTAGGTTTCTTAGTTTAAGTAATTCTTAGATAAGAGGCATTTCTTAAAATTTCAATCTTCTATTTTTTCCCCAGTCTTCAATTCTTACCAAGAAGCAAGTAAAAGATATTTTTTTCCAGGATCAGTGGAGAAAAGTGGCATCCCTCTACTAAACACAGAGAAAAGCTCATTTTTAGCAGAACGGCTCTATGATATTAATAAAAACTCCCTAGATCTTCTAACACACATTTCTTTTAAGCCACTAAATATGGTATGTGTTACCTTTATAAATACAACATTTCCATAAGGTAAGTGTGAAGATGAGAGGTAATATGAAGAAGTGGGTAGAGGGATAGTTCTGCAATCAGGAAGACTTGAATTCAAGTCCTATTTCTGACATATACATGCTGTGAGACTGGGAAAGTCACAAATGTTTCAAAGCAGTCCTCATCTAAGCTCCAGGTAAGTCACTACAATAACAACAGAAACAGTAGCTATTGCGAAAACTAATAAAAAACACTGTTATTAAAAAATAATAGTTAACCTTTATGTAGTATTTTAATGTTGGGAAGTGCTTTTCAAATATTATCTCATTTGATCCTCACAAACAACATAGGGAGGTAGGTTCTGGTATTATTCCCATTTTATAGATGAGGAAACTGAAGCAAACAAAGATTAAGTGACTTGCCCAGGGTCACATAACTAGTGGCTATAATAGTGGAGAGAGTTTTCACAGTAGGACTTTTCAATATTGATGAAATCACAGATCTGGACTTCCTATGCACAAAAAATATTGTTGGTGGAAATGAACTGGGGCCAGAATCATGAAAACCTCCATATTTGTGAGAACCTAAGAGAAATGGGAGTTAGAATGACTCTTGTAAGATCATCTCCCCAGGAAAGTTCAAAGAGGGGAGGTCAAGAGGTCCAGTTAATGGCAATCTTGCCATAGCCAGGAAGGGTTAGGAACCAATTTCCTGCAAAGGAAAATTACTGATGTCTTCAATCTCCCTGCCAATTCTATTTCCTTGTCCTGGGTTAGGCAAAAAGGTAAAATGTGTAGGGATTTATTTCATAATCTCATTTGATTCACTTAGAAACCGAGATCCCAACTATGTCTTTCAAGTTGGGTTTATGTTTACATTTTGGTTGCACAGACAGCTCCAATCTACCTGCCCATTCCAATTCAGGTTGTAGTAACACTTCCATATCTCCACCTGGACCTTCCCCCGTGGTGCTTCAGACTCTTGGTTCCTGCAATGCCAGGGTCCAGGCAATAGTTTTAAATTGCAGATACTTTTAGACTAGCACTGACTGAAGTCATTCTCCTGAGTAGGCCCACTTCTGGGGCTGTGTGATATGGGATGTCATTAGATAGAGAGATCAAGAGGAAACATGTTGTGCAAGTGGAAGAGGCATCTCTCGCTGTTCCCCACAAGGAATTTTAAGCAATCCCATTTTTCTCTTTGCAAAGGAGTAGAACAAGTCTTTTAAAAATAATTGCAGATCCAAATTTGCTACATTTCTTCTAATTTGAACTATTGAAAACTAGATGAGATTGTGCACCATTTCGATTTCTTCTGTCCTTATGGACTTATTCCACTAGAAATTCTTAGCAATGACGTGTGCCATGTCTTTCTATCTTGGTCATTTTTACAGCACACACGCACAAGAAGGAAGCAATATATGTGAGTATTTGAATAGGATTAGATATGATAGCACTATGGTAAATTCATCTTGATCATTCATTTACTCTTCCTCTCAGGGGGAAGAAAAGCATATAATCTTCCACAAGGTGTGGTGTTGGATTGACAGTCAAATGAATGAATTATTTTTCTCCTTGGATTTTACTTCCTCTATAGCTAAGTAATCACAGTTACCAGAATGATTGGGAGGTAACCTGATGCAGCCTTGCATGACTCCAAAGATATTTTTAATAGGTAAACTGAAAGCAATGAGATGTTTATTGATAAGGACAATGGAGAATGAGAGAGAATCTAAAAATGATGATCTAAGCCAATACTTTCAAATGAACTCTGAATACAATAGAAGGAGAATATATTTTACCAACATTCAGCATTTTCTGTATCTTTAATGCTCTGATTTGGGTATGCATTTTACAGGGTAAGAAATAATACCATGGAGATAAGCGAAGTTTTCATTAGACAATAAAAGCAAATACAGTGGAGCAGTTAATGTGTGATTGAATTTGTCAATGAATAGAGGGTGGGAATTAGAGTTATATCTGGCTATTCATTGAGTGTTTGTAGGAACCTAGTGTGATCACATAACCCACAATCTAGGCAGATTGTAGTATGGTGTAGTAACTGACTAGAATACTAGACAGGCAATCAGGAGACCAAAGTTCTAGTTTAGATTTTGCCACTGACTAGCTTAGGCAAATTATCTGAATTTGGTCCTTTATCTCTCTCTCTCTCAGGGCATTCCCATCACATAAGCCTAGAAGTGGGTCTAAACAGGTGAATGACCTTGGTCAATGATAGCCCAATTTGAAGTGATTGCTGGACCCCAGAATTCCAGCCTTAGTTTCATCATCTGTTAAATGAGAGGCAGTATCTCATGTCACAAAAGGCCTTGTTAGTCTCAGTGTCCTATAGTTCTAAGTATCCTACAAAAGTTCTGCTTTAGCCTCTCTCTTTCTGAGTTTCTGTGCTGCTTAACTTTGTCCAATCTTTTTTAATGCATAATCACTTCATATTTAACCTTCCACTGGTGTGGTAGCTTACTAGTTACTAGATTCACAGGCTGAATAATCCCAAGTTAAAGATAGGAGACACTTTTATGCTCCATAGGATAATATATTTAGCACTGGAATAGATCTTAGAAGTCATCCAGTCCATTTCACAAATGACGGGGCAGAACTAAAATGGCGGGGAAGCAATTAAAAGTACACCAAGCTCCACTCACCTCCCAAAAAACACTTACAAACACATCTAGAAAATGCACCAGACTGAAGAATCAAGTCTGATCAGGAAATCCAAGGAAAAAAAATCACAGGGAGTTATTTGTCTAGCCCAGGTCAGGACAGGGAGACAGATAGTAGTCTGTGGACTCTGGGGATGGATTTTGGTAAAGAGCACTATACAGAACATTCCAACACCAAGGAAATGAAACAGGAATGATCATTGTGCACTGGGGCATGACTAAGTTCTAGACCCCTATTGGAGTACCATGACCTCATACAGGACGGAAGGAGACTATAAAGACAAAGTTTCTGCTCTCATGAATCTTATACATCTATTTGGGGGCAGATATGACACAAGAAATTGTTATGATAATATGAAAATATATCCTATCAGATGTGTATACATAGATGTAATATATATCTACATAGCATCAGATGTGTGTTTTGTGCATGTGCATTATATATGTATACACAGAGATATGTAATACATATCATGCTAGATATGTTTATATGTAGACATACAGTCTGATAAGAAATATATGTGAAGTGTATCGTGTCAGACTGGGTATATGTGTATAGACACACGTACACACAAATACATAGGTCAGACATTACCATCTGATATCTAGTTTATATATACATACACACATACAAACATACACACAAATATGTATATATATACATATACACACATATACATATATATGTCTTACAAAGTACAAGTAATATGTTGTGTGGTTCCAAGGGGGAAAGGACATTACTGATTAAAAGGGATTAAAGAAGACTTCTGTCATAGAAGTTCCCCCCCCCCCCATTGCAAAGGATATCTAGCAATTCTACAGCTTCCTGAAATGGAGCTTTTTAGATTTACCCAGTGTCTCCCTTTCTGTGCTAATCCCCTTGTTATCAACTCTCAGATTAACTGACAACAGTCACAAAAAGTTTGTTACCCACTATAGATATTTGTGAAGATAAGTAAATGGCAAAACCCCATCTTACTGTATCTATTTTGTGGGTGAAGAATTAAATGAAATAATCTTTACATTTGAACATATTCTTTTGATAAATTTAAAGCCTTCCACTCATCACATATTTATATATCTGACCTTTGGAAATGTGTGGACATTTCCCCAACACTTTCATAGACTAGCAAGTCAGTGTACAAATATAGTTCATGTATTGGATCAAGGATGCCAACCAGGAGTAGAATATAAATTCCCACAATGCCTCTGTACATGGTGGGTTGAATTCCCACTGCTTTGCTCAAATAGATGATTGGAAAGGCAGTGTGACATAGTATAAAGAGTGCTGGACTTAGAGTCAGAGCAAGTAGGCTCCAATCCTGGATCGACCACTTACTATCTGTGTGACCTTGGATAAGTTATTTAAGCTTTCTGGGTGTAATGGGAATGTAAATTTTGAAGATCTTCCCTGCCCCTAGGCTAAAGTGCACCTGAAGCCTGGGGTGGGAGGCTTGTTTTTCAGTAGATACTTCTTGATTGGCCAGTGAGTCAACAAGGTTGTTACATTCTCTGAGCCAGGAGAAGGCTATATAAGCCCTGATGTGTAGCTTTGTTTTGGGACTCACTTTGAGAAGTGTTCTGTGATTTGATGAAACTCTGGGCTAGCCGTTGTCCAGAGGCCCCCCCCCCCTTGCTTTGAAACCCAGATGTGGATTGGGTATGGATGTAATGGTTGGACAGTTTGGAAATCTGTCTACTTGATCTGTTTCTCTGACTTGATAATTCTGTCTGTGTATTCTGAAGTTCGGGGTGCTGACCTTTTCCCCCTGAACTAGGTAAATGATACGTGTTTGACTGATTAAAGTAAGCTTGTTAAGCCATTTTGAGTTGCTTTCCTTTAACAAAGCAGATCCAAGAACCTGTATTGGCAGCAAACCCTGAGGACGCTTGGGGTGCTTGCTGCTACACTGCCTTCAGTTTTCTTCTTTGAAAAAGGAGAGAATTGGAAAAGATGGTATAAAAGGGACATTCTAGCTCTAAACACATGATCCTAAATACCTCCTCTCTGAATGTCATTGTCACACAATGAAACTATTATTCTGGTACCCAATATTTGCAATGTGTTATATCATTTTCCACTGAGATAACAGCATTTTACTTACATTTGACATTACCACCATAGTTAGCCGGTGCAGTGGATTGAGCCCTGGACCTGGAGTTAGGAAGACTTGAGTTTTGAGTGCTACCTCAGATAGCCAGGAGTTATATGACCCTGGGCAAGTCACTTAACCTTTGTTTGCCTCAGTTTTCTCATCTATAAAATGGGGATAATGCCAGAACCTACCTCCCTATGTTGTTTGTGAGGATCAAATGAGATAATATATGAAAAGCACTTCACAACCTTAAAATACTACATAAAGGTTAACTATTATTTTTAATAATAGTGTTTTTATTAGTTTTTGCTATAGCTACTGTTTCAGTTGTTATATGAAGGGCTGTGTAATATAGGAAAAGAATATTAGTTTTGAAGTCAGACATCCTGGGTTTAAATCCCAATTTAATTTAAATTGGCCTATTATTCATGTGACCTTGACACGTCATATCAGTTTCCTTATTTGTGAAAGGAGGGGGTGGGACTATATGTAAAGCCAATGTGCAGCTTTCCAGAAGATTGCTACTGTGAACAGCTTTTAATGTTCTGATTGCATAGTATAGTGATAATATATATTATATATTATAGTGATAATATTGTGATAATAAATATTCTATTTATTCAATAACAAATCAGAGCAAAACATTCAGAGTAAATCAAGGTACAGCATTCACAATGTTACAACTTACCACAGATAATCAATATACAGAATTCACAACAACTTATCACAGAAAATGGCCACATAGTTTTCACCACAGTGGTCACATAGTTTTTAACAAAGTATAATCATTTAGTCAATCAGTCACTTAGTAACTCAGTCATTCAATCATCTTTAAATAGGCTTGCCTCCTTAGGGGTCACAAAATACAAAAGTCAAAGTTCTCCACTCATGGGGCACAATAACTTACAATATCAGTCACTACTCAGCACTCTCTTAAGGGGTAGTGTAAAATACATAGGCTATCCACCCCTCAGTCACAAATAAGTTACAATCTTCTCAGTCAGTACACAGTATCCAAATCTTCTTTCAGCTTGACTTGGGGTAGTCTCTCAGATTCCCTGGATCCCCTTTCATGGTCCCATATCCTACCTAGATTCACCAAACTGTTACCTGGGTTCAAAAGCAGACAGCTCCCAGGTCCTTGTCCAGCTCTCCGTGTACTTCCTGTTGCAAGCTGAAGCTCACAGCGTCCAGTCCACCTTAAATCCTTCATAGTTTCTGTTCCCTGGAAGTCAAGGCTTAACAAAGCCACAAACAGGTTCATACAAAGTACCAGCATCACAGTCATACTTCCTCAGACTTTGGCAGCTCCCAGAAGCTCTGGCTGGCCCTCGGACTCAGCAGCTCCTCAGCAGAAGCTCCAGCTGCTTCCCAGAATCAAAATCACTTCACTCAGGTTCCCAAAATCAAAATCATTCTCTTGGGGGGGGGGCAGGGGGGGAAGAGGAGCTTTACTCTTCAGCCTTCCTGGCGGCAGCAGCTTCTGCATCCCTGAAGTTTGCTCCAAGAAGATCTGTCTGACCCAGCAGGGACTTTTCCTTATATACATAAGGCATTAGCTCCTTCCTGTTTCAGCCAATCCCTTCCTGTTACATCAGCAACAGGGGTGCATACCTTCTGTTTCTTTAACAGAGGCTTGATTAATTACTCAGTGCTAAGTACCTCTCAGCTTAGCAATACCAAAGGAACTTCAAATTTCATTACTATTATACTGTATAATCTCTAAGGTCCTTTCAAATTCTATATCTATGATCTTATGAGTCTCAGCTCTTCAACTAGACCAGGGATGTGGAACCTGTGGCCTCAGGTTCCTCAAATGCTGCCCTTTGACTGAATTCAAACTTCAGAGAACAAATCTCCTTAATAAAAGGAATTACTCTATAAAACTTGGGGCTGGTCAAAAGGAGGCACCCAAGGACCTACAAGGTCACATGTGGCTGTGAGGTTTCAGGTTCCCTACCCTGGAATTGGACTATAAGTTCTATAAAGAAAGGGGCCATGTTTTACTTGCCTTTGTATTCTCCACAGTACCTTGCATAGTGGTTTACACCTAAGGGCAACCTGCTCTGGATTTGGGTTCAAATTCCAGCTCTGCTATTTACTATGCATGTGACCTTGAGCAAGTCACTGAAACATTCTGAGCCTCCCTTTCCTTTTCTTCAAAAATGTGGATTATAGCTGTCTTTCCCTAGGCCCACCTTCATATTGATGCCACTCAGTCTTAGAGTATATATTGATTTAACTTGGAGGGTCTTATCAAGTTCTTTATGGAACATTTCTTTTCCTCTTCATTCTCTGCAACAGATGCTGGTGCATAAACAGCAATGGATCTAAGTGTTCTGTTTGCAAATGTTTATTGAAAGCACAGCAATACAAGATAACCAAATGTCCCATGAAATGATGTTTCCTGTTGCCTCTGGAAGCTTGATAAAAACCGCTCACATTTACTTCTTTACTTATTTCACCAAGAAGAGCCTGAGAGCCATCCTTCCATTTAGTTGCAATTTCCTTTGGACTTCTGGTTTTATTTCTAGTGAAAATGTCAAGATGAATATGATTCGTTTCCATCAGTACTATTTCTACTTACTGGTCACTGAATGAGCATCTCACTTTCTGAATGCCAAAAGCGAAATTAACGTTTATAGGTCTAAAAACTGTATGATTCTTAGCATTTTTCCTTGTGTTTTAGGCTACTCTCCCACTGTTACTGCAGGGGGTAGAAGTGTGTCACAAAAGCCTGAAGACCACCATGTCTTTTAATTTGTTTCTCATGTTTCCATGGCCAAAGGATACATCACTACTAAATAGCCTTACAACTGGTAATGAACTTCTTTATAATCAGCTAGGCTGGACCTTGGAAAACAGACATAGTTTGTTTCTAGGACCACACTCAGTCTTTCCATCACAGGGGGTACAAGCCAATGTTTGTTTTCCATTGGCATAACTTTTGAGATGCAGGGTAAACTACATGTTACAAAAAAAGACAGAGAAGCAGGACTTACCTAGCTGTTGAAATGAGATACTGGTTGTGAGTTTGCTAACTTCATGCTAATAGAAGTTATTTATGTGCCAACGGTTAATAAAATACTTTTTCTTTATCATATAATCTTTTAAAACTTTCCACAAAGTTAACTTCAATAATTCAGATTGTTCTGATTAGTCTGAGTGAAATTGGATATGGGCTTTGGGTATGCAAAGGGCTTTGGGTCTAATTGTAAATGCCAGTGGTCTCTATAAAAGTGTAGAATAACTTATGGCCATCCAAGACCACTCAAAGTTCCAATACACTTTGAAAAGACTTACAGATCTACAAATGCTAAATTACTTCTAAGCAGCTAAGTAAAACACATGGGGCAGTAAGACTGTAGAAGCTTAGATTTGGAAGGGACCAAGGAGACCATCATCTAGGAGGGCAGCTGGGTCATACAGTGGATAGAGTGCCACACCTGAAGTTGGGAAGAATTATATTTCTGAGTTCAAATCTGACCTCAGACACTTACTAGCTGTGGGATCATGGGCAAGTCACTTAACTCTATTTGCCTCAGTTCATCATCTGTAAAATGAGCTGGATAAGGAAATGGCAAACCCTTCCAGTATCTTTGACAAGAAAACCTAAATTGTGTCATGAAGAGTCAGATATGACTGAAATGACTAATTAGCAACAAGGAAGCCCTCTATTTCAGTATAAAAAACAGTGATGCCCTTCTAAAGCATACTTAGTAATCATTCATTGTTTTAAGACCTCAAGTGACAAAGATCTCATTGGATTTATAATCTGAAGACCTAGGACTAAGTACTATTTCTGCCCCCTTATTAATTGTGCAATAATAGTCAAGTAACTTAAGCTATTAGGGACAGTCTCTTCATTCTTTCAATGAGCATAACACTAGTACTACTCTACTCACTGGATCACTGTGAGAAAAGCACTCTGTAAACTTTTAAGTACTCTGATCTGCTCATTATTACTATCAACAACAATAAAAATAATTTCTCTGAGCCCCATTGCCATTATCTGTAAAAGTGGTTTTTAATGTTTTGATTCCTCTTCTCATCTCTCTTTATTCTCTCTTGGAAATTGTATTAATATTCATAGGCTCAACCACTATCTTTATGCAGATATCTCCCTCATCTTTATACCAAACTTCATATTTTTTTTTGAACTCCAGGCCCACATCACCAGTTGTCTGCTAGACATCTCCATCTGTTGTCCCATAGGCATCTTTAACTCAACATGTCCAAAATTAGAACTCATTAAACTTGCCTTTTCTCCCTATACCCCTATTTCTGGCATAGGAACTACCATTCTTCTAGTTACCAAAGATGACAATCTCAAAATCATCCTTGACTCTTAATTCTCATCTCCCCCCTCCAATATACAATCAGTTGCCAAGTCTTCTTAATTCTATATTCACTGCAGCCCTAGCATTCATCCCCTTTTACTCTGCTTAAATGATTTTTGCCCTATCTAAGGACCTTCTTGCCTTTCACTTGGGCTATTGCAAGATCCTCCTAATGGACTTCTCTACCTCCAGTTTCTCCCCTACTCCATCCATTCTTAAAATACCAGCCAAATTGACATTATGAAAGCACAGGTATGATCATGCCATTCTCCTGCTCAAGAACTTTCATTGGTTCTTTGCTGCTTCTAAAACAAAATTCAATTACGTCTATTTTCAAAAGTCAATTAAATACCAATGATCTTTAAAAATATTTGCCACTCTCCAGTGATCCCTCCCCTTGAAGGCTCCCCTGTCATTATTTTATTTTGCATCAAGTGTGGTTCTTTTTAAAAATTTAAAATAAAATGCTAAAATGAATGCTTTAAATGTTAAGTCATTTATAGTATAGCCCTTCACAATCTGGCTTCAACCTTTCTTTCCAGGTTGATTACACTTCCTCATGCCTTTTGCCATTAAACTAGCCTTGCTGTTTCCTATTCATAACAATCCACCTCCTAACTTGCTGTCTCTTCAGAGGTTGTCTCCCTTTCCTGACACTTTTATAATATTTAGATATAAAGAAAGGTTCTTAGAATGTTTTAGGTGCTTCTTGTGAAGGATTTATGAGAAGGTAAAGACAAGAATATTAATGGATTCACATATGCCATTATTGGACAGTCTCCCCATCAACAATATCATAGATCCAATAACAAACTGAAGTGTCCAAAAAAAGCCATTGTCCTTCTCTGTCTTGTTCACAAGGCTATTAAAAAGCCTTTGCCAAGTGCCTAGTTACAATTCACTTATATCATGACTGTTCACATTTCTTTGAGTCTAGAAGTTATATAAAAAAATTAAAAAATAAATGAGATGAATCTGGCTTGACTTCTTCATGGGTACAAACCTGACCTGGCTCCTGGGTATCACCACTTTCCTAAGGGCTAATTAAGTACTTGTCTAAGAATATGTTGGAGAATTTTGCCAAGAAACTGTGAAGTTCAGTAACCTGTACTATACCATTCACCTCTTTTTGAAAAGGAAGATATTTGTTCCTGTCCTACTATGGCATGCACACACACATACAGGTATAAAATATATATTTTATATATTAGTACATTCTTATGTGTATTAGCTGGATGTCTGGGTTAAGTACAATGCTTAGTATTATGAAGCAGGAGGTACTATAAAGAACATAGAAATTGAAATAGGGAGACCTGAAATAAAATTCTAGCAATTTTATCAATCCTCTATGTCACTTAACCTCTCAGTTTCCTAATCAGAAAAATGGGGATAAAAACATTGCACCACCTCCCTCATAGTAGCATTCAGTCAAGTAGTAAACATTACATAAATGTGAGTTTCTGTTGTCATACCTCAAGTTATATGAAAACAGTAATAAACCATCTAGAAACTTTATTCTATAATTCAACAGACTTTACCTTAAATATTTCAATTGAATAAGTATTGAATTTTAGTTTATTTTTGTACAAAGTGCTATACTAAGAAATGGGAGAGATACAAAGGTGACCAAGCTGCCCTTGAGGAACTTATTGTAAAGTACCTGATTAGGGAAACCAAATCACTATCACAAACCTAATTGTGCCTATTCATAAAACTGACTATACTGTATCCCTATAATCATCCAGTAGCACAGACCTCTTTCTAGGGTGTCCAGAGACTACTACTGGTTATAGTTTCCTGTATAGAATGCAGTTAAGTCTCCATTAGTGCAAATAATGAATCCTCTTTTCTCTTTAAATGGAATTCAACCACTTATGGTTGCATTATTTAAATTCATACTATATATTTCCATTGGGTTAGAACCAATGATGAAATTGTTTATAATTTTTAAAAGTGAAAATGATGAATCTCCTTAAGTGGCCATGTGTATTCAAGTTTGCATTTTTTGAAGTTATACTTATGTAAAATTTGTCATTGTTTCCAGGCCAATGCAAATATGCAGTGGGAATTCACTCTTTTTACTAATTGGGACCAAACTATATAAAACTGCTCCCCCTAAGTGATCCAGTTAATAACTTAGAGGAAAAGTCTAAGCCATAGGCTAAGACATCCTTCATTGATTATATTCCTGGAGCCTGTTACAACTAGGACAAAAACTTAAATGTTATCTACTGTTTGTATCAGGACAGAATATTACTATGGTATAAATTAGAAAGAAGTGAAACAAAGGTTATTGCTTGAGTAAGCATACAGGTTTATCATTCTCTATTGGAATGCAATTATAAAGTGGTGCTAATGGAAAAATCTTTCAAGAGGTGAAGTAGGAATTTAAGTAATGGCTTATTTTCAGCCACTAATCAAAATGAAAAACTTATTCAATGAGAAAAGAAAGATCTTAGGAATATTTTATGAAGTAAGATCTTTCCTTGCCCAACTTAGGACTTGAGTTTTTTTTCCTCTCCCTCTAATGCAGCAGTCATAAAATTAGAACTAGAAATGACACTAAATACTTCTCTCATGCAGCATGACCTCCTTTACCCCATCATTGCAGAAAGAAAATCAAAGATTATTCTTTTTAAGTGATCATGTATCAATGAATGAGAAAGGCAGAATTATATTCAAATCATTTCTAAGGGAAAGCCTATCTCTTCCACTTCATTATATTCTCAAAATAAAGCAAGTCTAAGGCTCTCTTTCTTTCTGAACTGTGATATAGAAAAATTAGAATGGTTATTGTTCCAAGAAGTGCCTCTTTAGAAATGGTTGGCCATGGAAATACATGGGAAAAAATAAATGGGTTGAGGGAAGATAAATGAATAGAAATGTGAAGAATTCCAAATAGGGACTTCTCAAAGTAAAGTAATGAACAGAATTGGAAATGCCCATAAATATTCTTGTATAAGCTAATCCCTTAGCCTGTTAATTTTTTATCAAGCTTACCTTATTAATAATTTTTGTAGCATATGATTTCTATGTAAAAAGAGTTTAGTTATCTCTACCATTACCACTATCATCATTGCATACTCAGAGGCAATTTAAGGTTTGTAAAATACTTTCCTCTAAATAAGTTTATGAGGTAAGCATTGCAAATATTATTATTCCCATCTTACAAGTGAAGAAGCTGAAGTTCTGAGGGGTTTATTTCTTTGCCTATGTTCACACAGCTAGGAAGGCATCTGAGGTGGTGTGAAATAAAATACTTATGGATTCACCTACCCCACAAATGAATAAGGAACTAATATTAACCATTCCAAGTCATTATTTGAGCATCATAATCCTTCTATAGGAGAGAAATACTAGTGCTTACTACATGCAATTTTATATTGAATATGAGATGTTAGGCATCTACATGTACCTTGTCACTATGCCATTGTGTTATTTGTCAATGTGTGTTGCCATTGAGGGATGTTCAGAGATTTTCATATGTATGATATATAATTGACCAAGACCAGCAAATTCATTACGGGAGGAGACTGTAAGGAGAAAGGAAGGTTATTCTCTTGCCAAAATATCAGCTGACTTTTCCTGCTAATAGCATCCTTGACCTCATCCTCTTCTGTCTTCTTCAGCAGAGGGCCTGTGCTATGACTCACTCCTTAATCTTCAGTTTCTCCCACCCTACACTCTCAGATGAGGACCTCTACTCATACTTCAATGAAAAAAAATTGAGGTCATTCACTTGACATCCATCTTTAGCTCATGTCACTCAGAGATTTCCTCTCTTCTTTCACCTGTCCAGGCACATGTTAGAACCAGTACATGCAATGTGGTGAGAGCCAATTGTTAAATTTTCAGTGTGAGCATTTACAGCTCAGAAATCATCAAATACTAAAAATTCGGGTTCAATTACTTATGTTGTTGATTTCTAGACTTAGGAGATGTGGAAAATATTAATAATGGAGATTAGAATTAAATGTTATGTAATGGTTTTGCAGAGAGCTGGTTGTTACCAACGCACTACTGCCTATGTCACACAAAAAAGTGGCCCTTCTTATGAAAGTAAATCCCTCTACACACTGAGTTAATGGATCTGCATAACTGGGATGATGGTGATATCCTCAACAATAATAAAAAAAATGGGTCAAGGGGAGAATTTAGGGGGAAAGATGAGTTATACATTAAACCTACTAAGTTAGAGATGTCTATGGGACGTGTACTTCAAGATGTTCAAATCAGTATTGGTAATGTGGTAATGTGAGACCTCAGGAGAAAGGTTGGGGATGGGAATCATCTGCATGAAGATGATGATTGAATGCATGGGTGTTGATGAGAGCACCAAATAAGATAATACAGAGGAAGAATAGAAAATAGCCCAAGACAGAGCCTTGGGAAACACCTATAGTTACTGTGCACGACCTAGATAAAGATCCAGCAAGGATCTTTATCTCTGAAGAGTGGTTAGACTGGTAGGAGGAATACCAAGAAAAAAGAATGTTATGTCAGCACTGTGAGGAAAGTCTCCAGGAGAAGAAAGTGATCAACAATGTCAAAGGGTGAAGAATGGTCAAGAAGCATGAGGTTTGAGAAAAGACCATCAGTACTAAGAGGTCCTTGGTGACCTTGAAACAAGCTGTTTCAGTTGAGTGATGGCTTAGGAAGCCATGCTAAAGAGAATTCAGAAGAGAATGAGAAAAAAAAAGGAAAGGGAAGCAGAAAAATGTAGATAAGCTTTCTCAAGAGTACTGAGAAAAGGAGGAGAGATACAAGATAACATCCGGCAGAGAAGATGGGATCAAATGCAAGTTATTTTTAAGAGTAGGGAGCCAGATATATAGATAGTGAAAATTAGAGGAATGACAGAGGTGGCAATTTGCTGGAGAAGACAAGATGGTATGCTATGTGAAGTGAATGACCTCAATTTTTTTTCATTGAAGTATGAGTAGAGGTCCTCATCTGAGAGTGTAGGGTGGGAGAAACTGAAGATTAAGGAGTGAGTCATAGCACAGGCCCTCTGCTGAAGAAGACAGAAGAGGATGAGGTCAAGGATGCTATTAGCAGGAAAAGTCAGCTGATATTTTGGCAAGAGAATAACCTTCCTTTCTCCTTACAGTCTCCTCCCATAATGAATTTGCTGGTCTTGGTCAATTATATATTATACATATGAAAAGTTGATCACTTTCTTCTCATATAACTCATCTTTCCCCCTAAATTCTCCCCTTGACCCAATTTTTTTATTATTGTTGAGGATATCACCATCATCCCAGTTATGCAGATCCATTAACTCAGTGTCCTCTTCAACTTCTTACTCATATTTACCCAAGAAATCCAAACAGTTTCTGGATCTTGTTGTTGTTGTTCTACCTTTATAATATCTCTGAAATATAGGGCGGCTAGGTGGCTGAGGACCTGAGTTCAAATCTGGCCTCAGACAGTTAACACAAAAACTAGCTGTGTGACCTTGGGCAAGTCACTTAACCCCAATTGCTCTACCTTCCCCTCTCCAAAAAACAAAATAATTAATAATAATAATCTCTGAATTAAGTGCCTTCTCTTCATCTTCTCTAATCTGGACTATTGCAGTAGCCTTCATATTTGTCTTCACGTCTCAAGTTCCTCCACAGTACAATCCATTTTCTATCCAGCTGCCATTAGCTCCCTAAAAGAGAAACCATAATTTCCTTTTCTTTGCATCTACAGTGGTTAGTGCAGTATCTGGCAAATAGTAGACACTTAATAACTTGTTACTATCAAAGGGTTTTTCCTGAAGTGCAGATATGGTCATATAACCCTCCTTCTCTTAACCTGCCCTCCATTCAATAAATCCCAGTAAATTCCTATTACCTTCAGCATCAAATAAAATACCTTCTGTTTAGTATTTTCAACTCTTTACAGCCTGGTCCATTCTTATCTTTCTAGCCTTTTTACACTTTATTCCCATCCACACAATCTATGATTGACTTACATTGTTCTACTTGCTATTCCCCATGCATGAGTCCATATTCTGACTCCATGCCTTTGTACTGACTGTCCCCTATGCCTAGAATGCTTTCCTTCCTCAATTCTACTTTGGTTTCCCAAGATGCCTTAAGGATTTGCTCAAATTCTAACTTCTCTAAGAAGCCTTTCTGGGCATCCCCACCTTCCCTATTCCCACATGAGATCATTTTCTATCTTCTCTGCATATGTCACATATGTACATAATTTTTATTTTCATGTTATTTCTACCTTTTGAATAACAATTCCTTGAGACAACTAGGTTACCAGTGGATAGAGAGCTAGGACTGGAGTTCAAAAGACCAGAGTTCAAATTTGCCCTCCCTTACTAGCTGTGTATCCCAGGTAAGTCAAGTAACTTCTGTCTTCATCAGTTACCTCAACTGTAAAATGGGGATTAAAAACAGTACCAACCTGCAGGGTTGTTGTCAGGATCAAAGCACTTAGTACTAAGCCTGGCACACAGTAGGTATTTAATAAATGCTTGCTCCCTCCCTTCTCTCCCCACCCCTACCACCTTATAGGGGTGAACCACTTAGTAGAGTGAGTGACAGAAAAGGACTTAATAAATGTCTGTTAACTGCCTGGCTGATTAGGGGCAAGAATGCCTGTTAGATTGTAAGAGAACAATGAACTTGTCTCATTAAACTAACATTTTGTTCAGACTCAAATACACTTGAATAAGCTATTGGGAATTAGATTATGTCTTAGCCTAAGTGAGATAGGGAACACTTTGTCTGGCTGAGGTATGGGATCTCTACTGGTGTTGAAAAGACAATCTTAACCTGGGGGCAGACTGCCTGGTTTTTGTTAGCTGTATGTGCAGCTGTGACTGAAGAACTGTCAACCTGCCCTTAAAAGAGCTATTCTAGCTATAATACCATAGCACACAGGAAGCAAGATGGCTGGCAGGTGATTCTGAAGAGATGAAGTCCAGAAACAGATAATAAGGTACAATGCTCAGAAGAGACTACATGCTCAACTGACATCAGCAGAACATATGAGACTACTGCAGCAATGTCTAATCAATTGCTGTTGCAGTTATTCAATTATTTCTTTTGGGTCTGACTTACCATGACCCCATTTGTGGTTTTCTTGGCAAAGATACTAGAATGGTTTGACACTTCCTTCTCCAACTCATTTTATAGATGAGGAAACCGAGGCAAACAGAGTTAAATGAATCATCCAGGGTCACACAGCTAGTATGTCTGAGGCCATATTTGAACAGGTCTTTCTGACACCAGGCCCAGCACTCTGTCCACTGGGCCATCTAGCTGCCCCAAATCCTATCAATTAGTCAGTACTTATTAAATGCCTATTCTGTCTATATCAAGTACTGTTCTAGGCACCAAGGATAGAAAAAAATATATATATATATGTGCACACACATATGTATATATGCATATGTATAAGATGTGTGTGAATACATGTATGCATGTGTATGTGTATATATGTCTGTGTATACATAGACATGCACAAAAGGTTAATATGAGGTAATTTGTAAGGGCAGAGAAGGCACTAGCAGCTGAGGGAATGAGAAAAAACCCCTCATTTAGGAAATGGCACAAGCTGAAATTTGGACTTGTATGGAAGGGACTAGTTTGGTTATAGCAAGCAGTGAGTGAGGGAGAATTTATTAAAAGTAAGAAATTTTATTAAAAGTGAGAAAAGAAAGGATAAAGTCAGATCTTAAAGAGATTTAAATGCCAAATAGAGGCAATGTTTGTATTTTATTCTAGAGCCACAAAGGAATTACTAAAGCTTTCTGATCAGGAAAAAGACATGGTCTGACTTTTGTTTTAGAATTCTCATTTTGGCAGCTGTGTGGAGGATGAATTGGAGGAGGAAAAGATTTGAGGCAGAGACCAATTATAAAATTATTGCAATAGTCCAGGTGAGAGGTAACAAAGGCATGAATGGGGGAGGCTGAGTGGTGAAAAGGAGACAGATATGAGAGAAGTGAAGGTAGAATCCACAAGACAACAGCTGATTGGAAGTGAGAGAAAGAAGAGTTGTGAACCTGGGTTCCTGAATGGATGGTAGTTCTCTTCGGCACTGTGAGACCAGTTAAGGCGAGTGGAGCAGAGCGTGTAGTAAAAAAGCCCCATGGGAAGCAGTCTCAGTGAACTCAGTGGGATCACATCGTCTTGCAGTTGTCCTTCTGTGTTTTGTCTACATGTCTATAATTTGTGATTCCTATGCACGTTTGTTCTCCTCACAAATGGCATGTAAATTTATGGAAGAGTGTGTGCCCCAGGTCTGGGGGAGAGGAAAAGTTCCATTGTGACTTTTATGAATATGCCTCTATAGTAAATGTCTTTGCTTTGAACTTAGAGTGTCTTCTTACTGATAAGAAAAAAATATAAACGTTGATGGGGACTTGGGAACTATAATTCTGAGTAGATGTGGACCCAGAGAAAACTTTTAATATTGGTAATTCTGAACCACATGTGAGAGGGGGTGCCTGAGACAATAGACTGTGGGGATTCAAGATCTGAGGAGCTTATCTCCACTTTGCTCCTAGTGCTTAAGCTCTTTGTGATAGCTCCATAAATTTTTTGAGGCTCATATTTTATTATATTATTATTATTTTTCTTTTTAGTAGCTCTAGGCTGCTTGGGCAGCTAGGTGGCACAGTGAATAGAGTGCTGGGCCAGGAATCAGGAAGACTCTTGTTCCTAAGTTCATATCTGACCTCAGACACTTCCTAGCTGTGTGTGACCTTAGGCAAGTCACTTAACCCTGTCTGTCTCAGTTCTCCATCTGTAAAATGAGCAAGAGAAGGAAATGCTAAACCACTTCATCATCTTTGCCAACAAAACCCCAAATGGGGTCACAAAGAGTGGGACACAATTGAACAAGACTGCTTGCTCTGCAACAGCAAGAATTTAGATCCTTATAGACTATTGTTCCCCAGGGTGGTTATTTAATAATTTAACCTTTCTGTCTCAATACATTTTTTTATTTATGTTATAAGCATGATACAATGCAAATATTTTTCATCATTCTCTCATAGGGAGGTATTTTCTTATAACTACTCCAAACACATTTGCAAAATAACAACAGTGCTGGAAGCATTTTGAAAAGTATTGGGTCCTTTATAGTTCTGTTAGACCCAGAAAAACTTACAGTGCTACATCCATTCATCAATTCATTTATTCAACAACTGTTTATCACTAGGTTAACCAAGCCTTTGCCAATAGCTTCCAGAGTATGAATTGACCCTGTGAACTGACAGATGAAGTCTTAGTTACCTACCAGGTACAATTGGAAGGGTGACAGGAAAGTTTCCCCCCTCTTATTATCCACCCTTCCCCTCTCTGTTTCCTCTAAATATCTCCCCTAACCAAGATGGCTAAAGTGCCCCCATGTTTCTTTTAAGCACTTCCTTTTCCCTATGTAAAACACAAGCTAGAGACATACATTTTTAGAACTGAATATACTTGCTTTACTTGATTATACTTACTTGTTATGATAATGGGGGGTGAGCACAGGGGGAGTTGTCTGGGACAGTAGGGGAAATGGGTGGGTTAACAATAGTAATACCAAAATCAGAGGGCTTTGGGTGAGGGTGGGGGATTTAATCTTTTGATAATGCATTAATAGTGACAAAAGGAATTTCAGAAGGAAACAGAGTCAGTCAAGCAGTACAGTACTGAAAGTAACATGTGGAATTATATACTTAAAATAAAACCATATAGCATGAAATGGACATCCAAAATTTCGTGTACCTCTTTTTAGGTTCAGCTGTGACATATATATATATATATATATATATATATATATATATATATATATATATCTGTGTGTGTGTGAATATTTCTCTCTCTTTTTGGAGTTTAAGTTCAGAAAAAAAATAAGTTAATTTGTTTTTTTATAAAAGAAATAATGCAAGCACATTTAGAAGGAATAATATATCTAGTTTTCAAACCCAGGCATAGTATATATGGAAATGGATTTGGGAGTCAGGAAGAACTGAGTTCAAATCCTGCCTCAGAAACTTATTGGTTTTACAATTCTGGACAAGTCTCTTAAATTTTCTGTGCCCAGTAAAATAAGGGAGTTGGATTTACTGGCCTCCAAGATCCTTTCTAATTTAAGTCTGTGGTCCTTTGATCCTTAAGTATAAATATGCTATACCTATGATTTCTCCCTATGATATAAGGGATTAAGGGATCTGAACAATATCAGAATTTTCCATACCTTGGAGGAAAGAGTGAAGGAAAGAGTCCCAGACACTAAAAAGAGAGAAAAGGGGGCGGCCAGGTAGCACAGCAAGTAAGAGCACCGGCTCCAGTGTTGGGACTACCTGGAGATCGAATCCCGGGCTCAGACACTCAGCACCACACCCAGAAATAACTGGCCGTGTAACCTTGAGCAAGTTACTTAACCCCGATTGCTTAAAAAAAAAAGAGAGAGAGAGAGAGAGAGAGAAAAGGGGGCAGAGGTAAAGGATTTGTCAGCACCCAAAAGACAGCCTTTAGCTAAATTGTAGTTTTGCAGACCCTTGCACAGAATGATCTCCAAACTAGATGCTCTGAAAAACAAACCATAGGTTGGGATAGAATAAGACTCATTTGATTCCCATTTTTGGAAGTGTTGGTATACATGGGTCTGCACTTGTTTTCATGGTTACTCTAACAAACGATATCTCATTTTAATTTGGCCACCATTACCTGGTTTCCAAAGAATGTTATAAATCTGGAATGCATGGTAAAATATAATATAAAATATAAAAGAGTTAAATTTCTCTGAACATCTGCCACCTTACAGTCAGTTCCTTTACTTACTACTCATGGTACTCCCAGAATACTTAAACAGGAAATCGAGGAGAAAAATGGGTGGGAGATAGTTACTCTGAGAGCATATTTCAACCTCATTGAACATGGACTTCTGCCATTGAGGGCATATTTTGACTCCTCAAGAGAGGATTGTTACAAGGTGTGTCACAGAGTGTAAATAAGGACTAGAATATTTTCAATATTCCAGGTGTAAATAGCACCTGACTTCCAGCACTTTCTTTTGGAGGTTCTGCTTGTGAACTTTTCATTGATGGAGCTCTTGTGACATAACCAGGCCATGTCTGATTATATTCAAATCCATAAAAGTTAAAAGTGATGGTCCTGCTGCTGGGCATGGAGTGATTATTAGGCTGTGATAGAAAGGGCTATGAAGACAAGGGACAACCTAGTTGTCCTGATGCCATCATAAATTTCCTCCATTCTCTGCTTTTTGGCTGTGCTGTAGAATTGAAAGCCATTTACTTTAGATCATTTAATTACTCTGTCATTATATTTTGGAGGTCCCAGTAATTCATGATGCCTAAAACATGATTTATAAGATGTCATTTAGATGCAGAATAAAGTAAGGCGTCAGGCTCTTAATGTTAGAGGAGAATTATTTTTGAATTAATTTAAATGATAACAACATTTTTAGAAATGATTGGACTAGTTTAAAAATATGTGGATTACTGGGCTAACTGATTACCTGCCCAAAGGTGTAAAAATGATTTTCTCCTTTGATATGATTTTCCTGATATATCTGGTAGAATGTCAAACTTAAAAATTGCTGGCCAAAATATTTTTGTTTTAAAAAAAAGCAATCCAGGAAAAACATTTGTTCTTTAGTTTTCCATTTTTAGTCTCAGGTCAACCAGGCAGATTAAGATATTAGAGAAAACATGCACTTTGCTTTAATATAGGGAGCCAAGGAACTGGCCCTAACTTTGAGAGCAAGACCAACAGGCAAGATTTGGGCACTTCTGGAATTTTTTTTTTAACATTTTGGCTATTTCAACCAAGGTGACAAAAATCACCTCCTGTTTCTCCAGAGCAGGGCTCCTTTGCAGGTATAAAACAGAGTCTTCTAACTTGAGTCAAGAGTATCCAGTGTAAACCCAAAGATATGAGTACAAAAAATCATCTCTGCCTGCATATTTTAGTATTTCCCAAACTAATTGGAACAGGCTTATTTTTTCAATGTGAGCATTTATGCTTTTTAAAAAAATTTGTAAATTCTACAAATCAGGGCTCAATTTTTTGTTTTGTTGATTGTCTGGACTTAAGAAAGTGATGTAGGTGGGGCAGCCAGGTGGCGCAGTGAGTAAGAGCACCAGCCCTGGAGTTGGGAGACCTGGGATGGGTTCCAGCCTCAGATACTTAGCAGCCTCAGATACTTAGCACCCACACAAAATAACTGGCCATGTAACCTTGAGCAAGTTACTTAAACCCAATTGCTTTTTAAAAAAAAAGTGATGTAGGAAGTGTTAAAAAAGATTAAACTTAAAAGTGTCATGGATTCTTTTTTTCTCTCTCTAGAAAGACAGTTATTAATCATTTACCCCCACACTGATGGGTAGAATCTGTGACTTAATTCTGAATAGACCTAGGTCATGGAATACCCATGGCACAAAAGAGGGTTGGGGAAATTTTGGAACAACATAGAAGAGCTGAATTGCCTGTATTGACATAGGGAAAATGGAATGTGTTGTTATACGTTTTTGATATTTTTATACTTGATTATTGATATTTTGATACTTACAAAAATTTGTGTTTAATATTTCATTTTTTTATCAAATGCTTTATTAACTACTAGTTTACATTGTTCATTTCTGCAAGATTTTGAGTTACAAATTTCCTCCCCATTTTTCCCTTACCCACCACCCCAAAATAGTGATCCCACTGGATATCCCCTCCTCCAATCTGTTCTTTCCCATATCTTCTCCCATACCCCCTCTAACTTTCCAGTAGGGCATGGGGGATCTCTATGCCCTGTGCCTGTATATCTTATTTCCCATTTACATGTAAAATAATATTGATAATAGCATATATATTTTAAACGTTTGATTTTAAAACTGTGAATTCCAGATTCATTCCCTTCCTCCCTTTTCACCCACCCTTACTGGGAAGACAAGCAATTCAATATAGGTTGTACATGTATAGCTATGCAAAACATTTCCATAGTATATATATTGTAAAAGACTGACTATATTCCCCTCCCTCCTATCCCACCTCCCACTTCTTCTATTCTCTACTTTGATCCTGTCCCTTTTCAAAAGTGGGTGCTTCCAACTTCCCTCTCCCCCAGACTGCCCTCCCTTCCATCATCCCCCCTCTCATCCCCTTCTCCCCTACCCTCCTGTAGGGTGAGATACCTTATTTAGTGTGTATGTCATTCCCTCCCTAAGTCAAATTAAATGAGAATAAGGTGGACCCATTCCCTTTTGTCTTCCTGTTCTTCCCCTCCATTGTAACCATTTTCCCTTACCTCTTCTAAATGAGATAGTTTACCCCAATCTGTCTCTCCCCATCTCCTCTCATTATATTCCTCTCACACCTCTATTCACCTTTTAAGTATCATCCCTTCCCATTAAACTGCTCCTGTGCCCTCTATCAATGTATACCTGTACATATATATATATATATACACACACACATTCACATATGTATTCATATGCCCATATACCCTCCCCTCCTATATAGACACACACACACACACACACATTTCTATTCCCTTCACTTATTCTCATACTGAGAAACTGAGAAAAGTTTTATAAGTTACAATGATCATTTTTCCCTGTAGGAATGTAAACAATACAACTTTGATAAGTTCCTTATGAATTCTTTTTCCTGTTTACCTTTTCATGCTTCTCTTGCTTCTTGTATCTCAATGTAAAATTTTCTATTCAATTCTGGTTTTTTCATCAAGAATGCTTGAAAGTCCTCTATTCCACTGAATGACCATATTTCCCCCTGAAACATGATACTCAGTTTTGCTGGATAGGTGATTCTTGGTTTTAATCCCAGCTCCTTTGACCTTCAGAATATCATATTCCAAGCCCTTTGATCCCTCAGTGTAGAAGCTGCCTGATTCTGGGTTATCCTGATTGTGTTTCCACAATATTCAAATTATTCCTTCCTGGCTGCTTGTAATATTTTCTCCTTGATCTGGGAATTCCAGAACCTGGCTATAATATTTCTAGGAGTTTTCTTTTTGGGATCTTTTTTAGGAGGTTATTGGTGGATTCTTTCAACCTCTATTTTGCCCTCTGGTTCTAAAACATAAGGGAAATTTTCCTTGAGAATTTCTTGAAGGATGATTTCTAGGTTCTTTTTTTTATCATGACTTTCAGGTAGTCCAATAATTTTTAAGTTATCTATCCTGTATCTATTTTCCAGGTCAGTGGTTTTCCCATGAGATATTTCACATTGCCTTCAATTTTTTCATTTGTTTGGATCTGTTTAATAGTATCTTGATTTCTCATATAGTCACTAGCTTCCATTTGCTCCAATCTAATTCTGAAGGAATGATTCTCTTCAGTGAACTTTTGAGATTCTTTTTCCATCTGGCAAATTCGTCTTTTTAAGGCATTCTTTTCCTCATTGCCTTTTTGAGCCTCTTTTGCCATTAGAGTTAGTATATTTTTTAAAGTGTTATTTTCTTCAATCAGGTTGTTGACTCTCATTTCATAGTTTTCTTGCAGTATTTTCGTTTCTCTTCCCAATTTTTCCTCCACTTCTCTTATTTGGTTTTCAAAATCCTTTTTAAGCTCCTCTATGGCCTGTAACCAGCTCGTATTTTTCTTGGAAGGTTTTGGTGCAGGAGTTCTGACTCCACTGTATTCCTCCTGTTCTATACTTTGATCCTTTTTGTCCCCAAGACAGGTGTCTAATGTTGTATTCCTCTTTTTGCTTTGCTTCCCTCATTTACTCATGTTGCCACTCAATTACATGACTTTTGGGTTTTTTGCCACAGTAGGACTCTGCTACCAGACAGGGGAGCTTCATACCAAATGCTGGGGTTTTCTTAGCTGCCAAAGGTATTAGTTGGGTGCCCTCTCTGAAGCCTCCACATGCTCTGGCAAGCTGGTCGCACACCCCAGCACCTCCACCCTAGACCACAATCCAGATCCAAGCACGTTAAAGCAAGAGCAATTACCCCTCACACTGGTTGCTTGGTCCCCCTATAGTCTGCAGGCTAGGAACTGAAGCTGCTCCATGGTAGTGGCTGCATGGTTACAGTGCCTCAGTGGCTTCTCCATCCAGGGGATAAAGATCTATGCACTCCCAACTACTGGATCCCAAAGTCCACACTGCACTGACCTCTCACTTTGTCCTTAGCATCTATGGGTTGATAATTCTGGAAACCTCCACAGTTGCTGGTGATCTGAAGTCCCTCCAGCTGGCAGCTGGTCAGGTGGCTCTGGGGCTAAAACCTCTGGCTGGCGCAAGGCTGGGCTTGGCTCCCAGAGTCCTGTGCTAGCTGCTCCCTGCCAGCCTGCCATGCTGTCTTCTGCATGAGGTTAACTTCTCTGTGTCATTTTTTGGGTTCTGTAGCTCCAAAGTCTGTTCAGTCACCTTTTACATGAATTGGAGGTGGTGGGACATGTTTAATATTTTAAAAGTAAAAGTATTCCTAGCATACACAAGTCCTCAGAGAACTTCAAATAATATTGCATAGAATATTAGATATCCACAGACCACAAACTGGGAAATGTTGGCATTCTTTATGACCCATCACTTTATGAAGTTCCATTTCTTAAAAACTTGAACCTTTCATGTCTCCCTAAAAAGCACATTATTGACTCCTCAAATTCTCCTCTCCTCTCCTCTTTCATTCCCTCTCCCCCTTCCTACATCCCTTCCTCCTCCTCCTTATTCATCTTCTCTCTCCCTCCCTCTCTCTTTCCCTCTCACTCTCTCCACTTAACATAAGAAGAAGGGAAAGGTGACTAATGTCCAGGTCAATCTCAACAACATCTTTAAAACCAAGGCTAACACACTCTTGGAGTTAGCCCACTATCCAATTAACAGTTCAGATCTTGTAAGAATCAAGTACCAGTCAGAATCCCTGAGCCCTTTTAAAGGTCCCATCAATATAAGAAACTTTCAACATATCTTCTTCAAAGGAGTTTCTTGAGTTGCAGGACTCAAATGTTTCATACAGCTCTTTAAGTTTAATCAGTGTGCTATATTAGTTTGACTCAACATATTTCAAAGTGAACTAGCAAACAGAGCAGGCCTCGATTTTAGGACTGATTTTTGTCAAACAAACTACTTTGATAACAGTCTAAGCAATTAATGTGATGACTATTTCTCAATCCAATTCTCCCTATATGCATAAGCGATCAGGAGACTTGCCTGTCTAAGGAGTGTGATCCAAAAGCATTCTTATTGCCCAAGAACATTAACCTTGTACTCAAGGTTCTGTTCTGTCCTTATCCTTCTCTATACTTTTCCCATTGGTAAGCTCATCTACTCCTCATCTTCAACTATCAGCTCTATTTGGTTTTTGTTTTTTACATTTATTAAATATTTTACTTTCTCCCAATTACATGTAAAAACAATTTGTAACATGTGGTTTTTAAAATTTTGAGTTTCAAATTTTCTCCCTCTCCTCTCTCCCTTTCCCTATCATTGAGAAGGCAAGCAATTTGATATAGGTTATGCATCATCACCTCTATTTGAATGATTCTGGTTATGTCTATATTTGATACCAAGATCCACTTCCATACTAGGCATTTCCACCTGAATATTCCATTAATATAGTAAATTCAACATGTCCCAAACTTCATTGAACTCCATTGAATTTTTAATTGAACATTCATTAATATTTCTTAACTGCCTACCATGAGAAAGACTCTGTGCTAGAGGCTAAGGATACAAAAAGAAACAGCAGAGTCTGGAAAATCAAAGAGCTAGTGGGGAGATAAGACATCTATCTACAAAAGCAATTCTAATAGAAGTATGAATATGATTGAGTGTTTAGAAGTAAATGGAAGGAAAAAAGAGATTCAGCAGAGGGGGATCACCTTTATACAAAATATTTGTTGAGTTAAATTGAATTCTCACTGGGGAATGAGGAAAGGCTTTGTGGAGGGAGAGAAATCTGAACTGGGCCTTCAAGAAATGGAAAAATTGAATGAAATTAATTCACACTTTGCTACTGAGTGATTTTGTACTCAATAGTTCAATTAATAGTTTTGTAAAACATGAATAACAGAACTACCAGTGCTTCTGCCAAATCTTCATCTTTAGGAAATGTATATTAAGAAAGATTACCTTTTCATTGGGCCTTCTATCTAGCTATAACTGCTAATGGAAAGAGGGGAATATCTGACCAAACTCATTTATCACCATAATCATGTTAAAAGAAGACTCTGGGATATCTACGGTGGAAATCTTTATGGGAAATACATTATTTAGGAACACTTTATTAAGTTTTGAATAAATAGCCCTTCATTAGTATATCTCATGCCTTAGAAATGGACTTCCCTAGACAGCTTGAAAGTGATCTTTCCCCCTATAAACTTTCACTATAGAAAGATGACATCTCCTTCTTGTCTGATATAAAAAATACCTATCTCTCAATTTTACCACCACTGAATATTTGCACTACAAGTCACGTTTGAAAATTAAAATATGAATCAACTGAGAAATAATAGCTACCAAAGATTATCTTAAGAAAATTTGTATTTGAGACAATCTAATGAGTGTTAATTGTCTTTTTGTCTTGATTTTCTATATTCTGATCTTAATGAAATCATATCTGTATAAATCAAAGCACCAAAACCATATCATCCAAAAACCACAACAATAATTTTGTGAAATTATAATTTAGAGTTGACATCATGTTTTATAAAAGGTCAACATAGGAATCATCCATTTGGACAGTGTGGCATTGTGTTGAAGGCATTACAATGTGAACTAATTATTAGTTGAGATTATTTCATGTATTAAGCTTTTATTCCCAGAACTTAGTACATTTCTTAGTACATAGTGACTGTTTAAGAAATACTTGTTGATTGATTGGAAGCTTGGATTTCTTCCTTTGAAAACCGCCTGTTCATAGCCTTTGATCATCTATCTGTTGAGGAATAGTTTTTATTCTTATAAATTTGAATTCATTCTATATCATTCCACACACACGTATATATACATATATATTTATATACACACACGGATTCATATATATGGAGAGTGTGTGTATGTGCAATAAGAAAACTTGATCAGAGAAACTTTTTTGCAAAGAATTTTTCCCCCAATTAGACTAGTTTGTGGAAATCCTTTTAAATTTCATATGATCAAAATTCCTATTTTATCTTCAGTAATTCTCACTATGACTTGTATAGTTATGAACTCTTCTATCCAGAGATCCAAATGACAATTTCTTCCATACTCTTATAATTTATTTGTAAGGTAACCTTTTGTATCTAGGTCATGTATCCATTTGGAACTTAACTTACTACTTAGTGTGAGGTGATCTAACCCCAATTTTTTTCAGACTACCCTCTAGTTTTTCCCACAGTCTTTGTCAAATAGTGAATCCTTCCCTCAGTAACTGGGTGCTTACCTACCTCCTGTCAGAGAGGTGATGAACTTAAGGGGCAGAATGAGATAAAACATTTGTTTTGATTGACATTAATGGCAAGCACAGAAGTAGTTCACACCTTGTTTCAGCTACTGAATTAACAGCTGGTTTCAGTTCAAGTTTCTTTTGAGCCTTGTATCAAGTCTGTTAAGAAACAGACCATGTGAACCCTACAACTTGTGAACCCTAGAACTCATGAATTCCTGTAACAGGAAAGGGAGGAGCTAATGACCATATATAAGGAGAATTTCTAGGCTAGAGACAGCAGAACTGAGAAGAGGACTCTTGTGGTGGCAGAATCAAGAAGGAGAAAACTTGGGGCATCCCGGCACTCTGTTTGTCTGCTCTGTCTGTGTTGATGTTTATTTGTGATACTTTGTATAGAAGCCCTGGGACCTTACTGGAAGCTCTGAAAGAGGATTTTCTGGTTGTATGTTTACAGAAGTCCAGGAGGAGAGTTTTGGAGGTCCTGGGACTTTACTGATGATTTGTGCTGACCTCGTGGACTTTGTTTGTGGGTCTGTGTTGATTTCTATGTTGATGATTTGTGTTGAATTCTCAGACCTTGTTGGTGGGTCTGAGTTGATTTCACAGGCAGATAGTAAATTGATGATGGTGCTGGCATATGTATGAATATTATTGTGGCTTTGTGTAATGGGAATGTAAATTTTTAAGATCTTCCCTACCCCTAGGCTAAAGTGCACCTGGAGCCTGGGGTGGGAGGCTTGTTTTTCAGTAGATACTTCTTGATTGGCTAGTGAGTCAATAAGGTTGTTACATTCTCTGAGCCAGGAGAAGGCTGTATAAGCCCTGATGTGTAGCTTTGTTTTGGGGGCTCACTTTGAGAAGTGTTCTGTGATTTGATCTGGATTCTGGGAAGCCATTGTTGAGAGCCCCCACCCTCGGCTTTGAAAAACCCAGATGTTGATTGGGTATGGATGTAATGGTTGGACAGTTTGAAAACTGTCTACTTGATCTGTTTCTCCGTCTTGATAATTCTGTCTGTATATTCAGAAGTTTGGGGTGCTGACCTTTTCCCCCTGAACTAGGTAAACAATACATATTTGACTGATTAAAGTAAGCTTGTTAACCCATTTTGAGTTGCTTTCCTTTAACAAAGCAGATCCAAGAACCTGTGTTGGCAGACACCCTGGGGACGCTGGGGTGCTTGCTGATAACACTTTGTTAAGAAAGCAGAAAACTGGGAAAAGTTTTATAGTATCTGATAAAGGCCTCATTTCTCAAATATATACAGAACTGAGTCAAATTTATAAGAATATAAGCCATGCCCCACTTGATAGTCAAAGGAGATAGTTTTCAGAGGAAGAAATCAAAGCTACCTATAAGCATATGAAGAAATGCTCTAAATTACTATTGATTAGAGAAATGTAAATTAAGACAACTCTGAGGTATCACCTCATACCTATCAGATTGGCTAATATGACAAAAAAAGAAAATGATAGTTGAAGGGGAAGTGGAAAAACTGAGACACTAATGGACTGTTGGTAGATTTGTGAACTGATCCAACCATTCTGGGGAACAATTGGGAACTATATCCAAAGGGCTAACTAACTGTGAATACCCTTTGATCCAGCAATACCACCACTAGGTCTATATCCCAAAGAGATAAATAAAAAAGGAGGGGCAGAGGGGAAGAACCTATTTGTACAAAAATATTTATAGCTTCTCTTTTTGTGGTGGCCAGGAATTGGAACTGAAGGGGATGTCCATCGTTTAAGGCTGAACAAGTTGAAGCATATGATTGTAATGGAATATTATTGTGTTATAAGAAAGCAGGATGATTTCAGAAAAATCTGGGAAGGCTTACATGAACTGATGCAGAGTAAAGTGAGTAGAACCAAGGGAACATCATACACATAACAGCAATATCATATGATGAACAACTGGGAATGACTCAGTTATTCTCAGGAATACAATGATTCAAGACAATTACAAAGGATTCATGAAGAAAAATATCTTCCTCCAGAGAAAGAACTTATGGCATCTTTATGCAGATCAAAGCATACTATTTTTTCACCTTTCATTTTTTTTTGGTTCAAGTTTTCTTCCACAAAATAACTAGTATGGAAATATGTTTATGTGATTGCACCCATATAAACTACGTCAGATTGCTTACCCTCTCATGGAAGAGAAAGGGGAGTGAGGGAAGGATAGAATTTGAAACTCAAAACTTTATAAAACCAAATGTTAAAAGTTTTTACATGTAATTGGGGAAAAATAGAATCTTAGGAAGAAATAAAACCAATGACTTTGCTTGTCCTTTTTATCTTCTCTATTCCTGTCTTCTCCAGCAAATTTCCATGCTCCCCCAATTATTCTATCTTTCTAATAATCTTTGGGATCCCTCTTTGATGCCCACTAATATGACCAATTATCCTGGATCCTTAAAAAAAAGCTTCAATTGGCCCACTACTCTCTAATCAAGCAAATATTCTACATTTCCATTTCAAAACCAAACTCCCAGAAAAACTATCTGCATTCATTACCTCATTCACTTCTCAACCCCTTGTAGTCTGACTTGTGCCTCATTACTCAGCTAAAACTGTGCTCTCCAAAGTTTTGCTTTCTTGATTACCAAATATAATGACCTTTTCTCAATTCTCATCTTCCTTGACCCCTGTTCAGATTTTGACAATGCTATTTCTTCTCCTAGATAGTCTCTGTCTGTCTCTTTCCAGATTTTCCTGGCTATGTGACCCTTCTTTTCCAGTTGTTTGGTTATCTGCCATGTTTTGCTCTTTAGGTGCAGAGTATATGCCAAAACTCTGTTGTGATTCCCCTCTCCTCTCCTCTTCCTTCTTCTTCCCCTCCTCTGTCTCTGACTCTCTTTATCTCTGTCTCTCTCACATCAACTTTCATGGATTCAATTATCATTTCTATATGATGACTCCCAAACCTATATACCAAACCATAGTGTCTCTCCTGAACAACACTTCTAATGTTTTTGGATATTTTCAACTGGAAACAACTCAATATGTCCAAAAGAGATCTAATTACCTTCTCTCCCAAATCCTAACCCTGAACCTAACTTCTCTATTTCTATCCAGATTATCACCCTCCTTCCAGTAACCTAGATTCAATCTCTCAGCAGCATTCTTAGCTCCTTCCATTCTTTAACTCTCTCCCTCCAATTTTCAATTAGTTGCTAGGTCTTGTTGATTATACCTCCATTAAAAAATGTTCACCTCATTTCCTTTCTCTCCACTTACACAACTGGCACTGTCATCCAGGCATTCACGTCCTACAGGAACTATAGAAACAGTCTTCAAAGAAGGCTCTCTGCCTCAAGTTTCTCCCATTTTCAATCCATTCTCCATGTGGGTTAGATAATCCTAAAGTACAGTAATGACCATGCCACTCTCTTAGTCAAAATCCTTCAGCAGCACCTTGTTGCCTTTAGGAAAAAAAAGGAACTCCAATATTTGACACTGAAAATCCATCACAATCTTGTTCTAACAGTGTATGACACATAGTATCTCCTTAATAAATGCTTGTTGATGGATATCCTCTTCTGTTTCCCCTCTGTCCTCTCCCTCTGTTTCTCTCTTAAAATCTGAATCAGGCACCATGCTAAAATAGTATAAGTAGATTAGGTGAAATATGTGATTATATCCTGTTCCATTTTTCAGAACAGAAGAATGAGCACCAATCAAAGATGGGGAGAAGAATCCTTGATTCACTGCAAGGTAATGGTTTTCACTCAATGGCTAGATCTTTTAAAACAACATTTTCAGAACCCTTAGAACAATGGTTAAAGACAATGAAGGCAGAAGAGAATAGATTTAACAGAGGCCCTCAGAATGTTCAAACTAGATCTCCTAACCCAGCTTTCTCTCAAGTTTTACTTAACCTCTCATAAAATGGGGATAACCATAGCCCAAATATCTAGCTGACAGAGTGATTGTGAAGACAGTACTTTGAAAAATTTTAAGTGTTAAGCATAAATGTTAGCTAATATTATTTGAAAATTTAAATGGATAAATTGGCATATTGTACCATTTTGAATTAGTTACCATATTTTCTTTCTATCATGTTAACATATTCAACAAATTAGAAAGAGAGAACGAAAATTCCCAACATGGTACTTCATTCTTCAGAAGGTCAAGTCACTTGTACTTTAAACAAAGAAAAAGTACAATAAATTAATTATCCCCCACTAAAATATAATATTCTTAAGATCTTTCATATGTCAAACTGTCAGACTTCTTTTCATATTGAAATTTCCCTTCAGTAATGAAAAAAGTTGATAACCTCCTGGGAGAGACTCTCAGTGGGTGTAATATACACTGTGAGAATTTCTAGTGAATTGATTACCTCACTAGCTTTACTGGCCAAGATAAAATAAAAGATACTCTTTTCCTAACAGTGGGAAACTGTCCTGCTTTGGTGAACAAAGAAGGACAAACATGATAAGTTTGTCTCTCTGAATTTTGAGGTCAAATTAAATAGAACAACCAAAGTCCCTTTCCACAGAAAGGCCTGAAGCATTTTAAGTTTACCATTTGGGAGTCTCCATTTTAAAGCCCACTGTTTTCCCATCAACATTTTTGGACAGGTATCTACAGGAGGTGACAAAACCATGATAAGAGCAAATTAGTTGAAAGTAGAGAAATGAAGCTTTGACACAGTTTGCAAAGTCACTCCCGACATAAGGATTTAATCACCCATATAGGCAGGCCTTGCTTTCTAACACAAAGTGTTACTGGAAGTAACTTCCAAAATGAGCTCTCTTCAATCAAATTTCATCTTCTTATAAGAAAAAAAATACAGTTGAGGACTGTTTAGTCTTCAGTATACAATAAGCTCCAGATAAAAGTAACAATGTATTATGAAAGCAAAGATAAAGTAATAATATACTAATATATCAAAGACCTTTTGAACACCCCTCATGAAATGGGAAGAGATAAAAGGAAAGGTCCCCAAATCACTGGATGAATTCCTTTGAAGGATTTATGGGGAAAAAATGGACAAAATTCACACAGGATGAGAAGGTAGGTATGGGTTGTGATCAACACCATTGGAAAGAATAACTCCATTGATAATATCACATCTAATAATTCAAGTATGGCAACTTTTATTACAAGAGCTAATTAAATTTGGTTTAATGAAATACACAGTTGTTATGTGAAAACCATGTTCAAGACACTATGTTAGTTTGGGGACAGAGAAATCTTTGAAGTTCAAAATTCTCACTAGGGACTTTTGAGTAAGGTTCCCTGCTGGTCCTTTTGTCATCTTTCAAACCATCAACAGGCATATATTCAGTGACTACTTAAGTGTCCAAGACACTAGGCTAGTTGCTAGGAAGACAGAGCCAAAAATGAAACTGTCCCCATCCTTATGAAGCTTACAATCTTACTGGCAGAGACAATATGTACATGCATAAGTATACATATGAAAGATATAACATAATTTTGTGGAGAAGGCACTAATAATTTGGGAACTGGAAAAGGTTCAATGGAGAATATGGTCCTTACATTGAGCATGGAAAATAAGTAAAGGTGAGGTAAGTAAGAGGCAGAGGTGAGAAACAGGGACATTCCAAGATGGTAGATGGAGTAGTGTGTGCGAAGAACAGTAAGTAAGAAGAAAGAAGATTACTTTGGCTGGATCATGGCACAAATAATGCGGAGTACTGTGTAATAAGATAAGAAAGATTGTGTTTCTCCATTTTTCCCAATGGGAAATAAATAATTGTTGAGAGCTTGAATAAATAAATTAACAAACAAGCTGCGGGATTTAAAGGGCGAAATAAGTGACAGCAGTAAAAGCCTTTACAAGGAGGGACTGCCTATATTTTTAGTTGTTCTGTAATATACAATTATAATTTTAAAAGATTCAGTAAAAATGGTAATGTGAAAATTAATATTTTAGAATGTTTTAATCATGGTAACTACATAATTTAAAATGTTGCCACTGGCAACTGTCTGGATTCATTTAACAATCATTTATCAAGAATTTAATATGTGAAAGGCACTAAGCTGGGTGCTGAGATACAAAGATGAAAAATGACATAGTACTAACACTCAAGGATTGTAAAATCAGATAGTGTAATAGTTAAGGCAGCCAGACTTGCAGTCAAAAAGATGTGAGTTTGAATCCTGCCTTGGAGACTTACTGGATGTGTGATCCTGGGCAAGTCATTTAATGTGTCTGACTCAGTTTCATTGTCTGTTAAAGGGGATAATAATACAGCTAGGCCCTGATTAGTGCAAATAATGAGTCTCCTACTGTGGTTGCAGTATCAGAATTTGTACTGCATGTTTCCATTGGGCTGGGACCAATGACCATATTTTACATACTTATAACTTTGAATAGAGCAAATTCAAATACATGCTACAATTTCAGGGGATTCATTATTCACACTAATTGGGAGTGTTATTGTGATAATATACAGGAGGTGCTTTGCAAATCTTAAAGCACCATATACAAATTAGCTACTTGAAATAGAAGATCTTAGATATGTACAGAAAAAAACTATAGCATTAATTAAAATATTATTTGTATATAAAACTGTAGCAGCAAGCACCCCAAGCGTCCTCAGGGTTTGCAGCTACCATAGGTTCTTGGATCTGCTTTGCTAAAGGAAAGCAACTCAAAATGGGTTAACAAGCTTACTTTAATCAGTCAGACATATATCGTTTACCTTGTTCAGGAGAAAAGGTCAGCACCCTGAATCTCAAAGTATACAGGCATAATTATCAAGACAGAAACATCAAGTAGACAGATTTCCAAACTGCCCAACCATTACATCCATACCCAGTCAACATCTGGGTTTCCACATTCTGGGTTTTTCAAAGCCAGGGGACTCTCAACAACGGCTTCCCATAATTCAGATCAAATCACAGAATACTTCTCAAAGTGAGTCCCAAAACAAAGCTACACATCAGGGCTTATATAGCCTTCTCCTGGCTCAGAGAATGTAACAACCTTATTGACCCACTGGCCAATCAAGAAGTATCTACTGAAAAACAAGCCTCCCACCCCAGGCTCCAGGTGCACGTTAGCCTAGGGGCAGGGAAGATCTTTAAATCTGCATTTCCATTACAAAAACTCATCAAAACAGAGTTCTCAAGAAAAATGAAAGAATGAGATAGATCTACTGTGGGATCAGATATCACCTTTTTTGAGCAGGTTATCTCACCTTAGCTGAAGGGAAGGAGTTCAGTAGGTTTCTGTGGCAGGAGTGGAGAAGGGTATGTGCAAAAACAAAGTGGCAGAAAATGCAGGGATGAGATCATGGAATGGCAGGTAGTTCGGATGAGTAGGAATTTGTGTTTGTGATAGCAAATACACCTGAAGAAATGGGGTACAAATGTTGAGACTTCAAAAAAATCTTTCACATTTATTTCCTTTTAAATGCTGTAAATTCTCTGTAGTTCACTTCATGTATTAAGAATGAAAAAATGAGGTCCAGGAAGGCTACCCATCTACTCTGCTACCCAGTATACTTCTGAATCACATCTTACTGTGGTTGATTGGTTTGAGATCTAGGAATAAAAAGCCATTTCTGTGTGAATGAAATAATGTGTGAGAACACTACAGAAACATCAGATGTTTGTTGTTATAATTACAAAGACAACCTTGCAGCAAAATAAAATAAAAAAAAAAACAGATGTGTTCCAAAACTCACTCTTTGACTTTCTTTCTGTCCCTGTTTCTCATTATATATCTATCTCACAAAGTATCCCACTTGGAAAGATACTATAGAGATAGCATGATGTCATAGAAGTTCATTAGCCTCATAGTGAGAGTCTAGGTTCAGGTGTCAGTTGTAATCATTATTAACTATAATTGTATTATTACATAATATCAGGATTGTTGCTTAGCTTCTCTAAACCTCAGCCTCCTCAGCTCGGATTATTTTACTATTTGTTGCATAGGGTTGTTATGAAGAAGGTTATTAAGAAAACTATAAACTAGTGTCAATGTGTGATATTACTAAAACTGGGATATTAAGAAGATTATTTTTATCAGAAAGATGCTGCTTTATGATATAGGCACACATTTTTTATTATGGTTCATGTTAACTGAAAAAAATCTATTGTTTTTATGTGTCTAAGTAGGAGTATATATTCTAGTAAATGTCAAAGGAGGCTACTGAAAGGCGCCAGCATAAACTCCACTTTACTCCCATTTCTAAAAGGGCAGAAAGTTGGAGATATGCTACATGTATTATACCAGTCATGAAAATGAGCACTAACCCAGCGGCCCATGACCTACAATAAATCAGAGCAAGGCAAATGAGAATCAGACAGGCTGACCGCTGAGAAATGTAATATATTAGCCATCTCTTTTCTAATTTTTGTTTTATGCTTTTAAAAAAATCATTTATTTATTTACTTTTAGTTTACAACATTCAGTTCTACAAACTTTTGAGTTCCAAATTTTATCCCCCTTCCTTTCTTCCTCCCTACCTACCATGGCAGCATGCAATCCAATATTATGCTTTAAAAAAATAATAATAAACAAGTAGTGAGGGAAGCAATAGGAAGAGAGTTATATGCCATTAGAAAAAGGGGGAAGACAGAAATTGTGTTGATCAAATACATTTTGTGGCCAAATAATTTTGCAAACTATAATAAAATTAGTAATTGCTTATGAATTGATAGTATATTAAATTAATTATAATTATTTAACAGATTATCATTTAATTTGTATATAACTCAAAGTTTTTACTTTGGTAGATACTGTGGTACAGTGGGAAAAGGGCTGGTTTTGGAGTCAGAAGACATGAATTGTGTTACCTGTATGACCTTTAACAAGTCCTTCAACTTCCCTGGGCCTCATATAAAAATGATGATAGTGGACAAGATGGCTTCTAAGGTCCTTTCCACCTCTAACACTATCCATCTTCTGATTCCTCCTTGTCTGCTCTGGTTATCTCATTACTCATTAGCCAGGAAGTCAAGGAAAGATGGTATATGATAAATTGGTCCATTTTACCAGTAGCTTATCAGCTCTAATAGAATCTGTCACAATATGCACTTAACTACCATAGCCTTTGAGAACTCAAAATCACCTCCATGTGATTATAAGCTATAAGAGTCAGGATTTTATTACTGGGATTCTTAACAAATTGTGTGTGGATAGACATCAGGGTAATTATAAATTTAAATGGGAAATTTTATAATTTGAATTCAATATGATTGGTATATTTTATAATCCCATGAATTTTATCTTATTTATTTAAAACCATTTGTCTAAGAAGGGCTCAATAAGTTTTACCAAACTGCCAAAAGAAGTAAAAAGACTCCAGTATTTTTAGAAAGGTTTGTAATATGATTCCAACAAGTGACTATGTCTACTGTCTATCTGAGAAGCAGATTACCTAAGTACAGAGAGGCTCTTCACTAACAGGTTGTCCTATTGCTGACTGGTTGCTGAGTTCTCTGGCCATGCTGATCCATGAAACTGGGGAAAAAAATTTAAAATGACAAAAAGTATTGGATGACAAAGGATATATGATGAAAAATATTATCTTCCTCCAAAGAGAGAGAACAAATGAACTCTGAATGCAGATCGAAGCATATTATATTAGCTTTCTTTATTTTTGTTTTATTTCATTTCTGTTTTCTTTTTTTAACATAGCTAATATGGAAATATGTTTTGCATGACTTCATTTATATAATTGATATTAAGTTGCTTGCATTCTCAAGAACTGGGTAGGAACAGGACAGAGGGAGAAAATTTGAAACTTAAAATTGTATTGAATAATGATTATTAAAACATTTTTACATACAATTGGAAAATTTTAATGAAAGAAATAAAATAATTTCTTTAAAAAATGGATGGTCAAAGATGCTTTCAGAAAGCTTGGCAATAGACCCAACTAAGCCAGATCCCCCCAAAAGCAATTAAAGATAAAACAGATTTCCCAGTTACAATTGTTTTATACTGATGTTCTCTTTTAAGTATTGATTATAGTTCTATACTACATTTGAATTCTACAACTTCTGTGCTTTATGAGAAAACAGAGCCTACCCCTAAGACAAAGTCCAAGTTCAGGAAGTAAATCTAGAAGGATAAAAAAAATGAATAAAAAATTATGTCAAGGATAAAGAGTTATAATGGAGCCAATGATGCCCAGGATACAAACCTGGAAGAACATAACTCTAAAAACCTATAAGCAAATTCTTAAAGAAAATCAAAGTTTAGCCACAAGGAAGATAAAATTCCCGGAATAAAATAGGTAAGAGGCACAAAAAGCAATTTTTAAATGGTCTTTTAAATTAAATGAAAACTGTAGTGAAAAGAATTGTAAATGAAATGAAAGTCTTAGAGGAAATATTCCAAAAGATAATTAACAGTTTAGTGCAAGTTATAAAACTTTTTCAAAGTAACAGATTTCCTGAAAATTAGAGTGGACCAAACAAGGTTTCTGTTCTGTTTATATCTATGTGAAAATAGAATGAATTCATGAGTCAAAATGATGGATTTTTACAAAGTGAAAATAGAATGAATCCACCAGATAACCTTTTGAGAAAAACCTGAAAATGAAAACTCCCAGGAATGTCATAGCAAAAATCAAGATAATTTAAGTAAGAGAAAAAATATCACAAGCGGAGAGAAAGAAGGAACCCCAAATAAAAAAGTCACAGTTAGGATCACATAGGATTTGGCAGCTATCACCAAAAAGAAACAGAGAGATTGGAATACACTATTCCAAAATGCAAAATATATAGTTTTGAAATGAAGAATAACTTTGCTAGACTAAAATGAATATAATTCTATAGTGGGAAAATTGACTTTCAACTAGAGGACTTTGAAGCATTCCTGATGAAGGATAAAAATTGAGTAGAAACTAGGAAGTACAAACACAGATGGCAAGAGAAACATTCAAAAGTAGATAAAAGTTAGCAAGAAGAAGAGACTAAACAAAAATTATGTGCTTATATTCTAATTGTGGAAGATGATAGAAGTGTTGACTCAGAACTCTATAATTAGGGGTCATAGAGGGAACTAAATAAAACAAGTGGGTTTTGTTGTGTTTTAGTGATCTTAATAGAAGAAGTAACAAGGAAAAGGAAAACAAATATTCTAGGGAAGAAAGAGAAAACATTATCTCACACAATCTGGGTATGTAATTATAGGACTATACAAACAAAAAGGAAGGGGCAATTGGAAGGATCACTTGAACCTTTTTTTCATCTTAACTAAAGGTGGGTTGAATATGCACTCATAATTTGGTATAGAAGTGTGTCCAAATTATCAGGGAAAGAGGATGGAATGGGGCAATGGTAGAGGGGATGAGGGAAGGTAGATTTATGAAAGAATTAATCATAAGCAAAACAAAACAACCTGGGGGAATCACAAAGAGAAAATTAAAAGGAATGAAATAAAGGGCTCAAACATGTAATTGCAGTCTGACTAAGGGGAAGAGAAAAAGAGCAGGGGAGCAAACACTGGTTGCATTGTACATACATAGAACACTAATGCCGACAACCTACGGTCTCACCACCTATGTATTCATAAAAAAGTGGTGGCAAACAGAGAAAAAATTGTAAGTAAATATAATGGAGGAAAATTTATGATTAATGTTCACAACTGAATGTGAATGGGATAAACTCATAAAATGGAAGAGAATAGCAGAATTAATTAGAAAACAGAATCCAACAATTCTTATTCACAAGAAACACACTTGAAATATAAAGATGAAGGGGCGGCTAGGTGGTGCAGTGAATAGAGCACTGGCCGTGGAGTCAGGAGGACCTGAGTTCAAATCTGCCCTCAGACACTTAACACAAAAACTAGCCATGTGACCCCAGGCAAGTCACTTAACCCCAATTTCCCTTCAAAGATAAATAAATAAATAAATATAAAGATGAACACACAGAGGTACTATAAAAGTATAAAAAACCCCAATTATCTCAGGTGAAGCAATAGTAAAAATACTTTTGGTTAAAAGAGATAAACAGGGAAATGAGCAAATGTAGTTACTAAAAGTCAGACATAGCTGAAATGACTGAACAATAAAAATTATAGGATTATAAAATAATTTTACATAAATTATCAGAATTTCTGTATATTACCAAAAAAACACACAACAAAAAGAGATAGGAAGAGAAAGTCCTTTTAAAATAGCCACAGAATATATAAAATACTTGAAGGTCTACATACCACAACATATCCAGAAACAAAGGCATATCTAAACAATATTAATGCTTATTGTTAGCTCAAGTTAATATAATGCTATTTAAATTAACATAATGCTGTTTAAATTAATTTACTTTTTCAGTGTCACTCCAAGCTATCAAAAGATTATGCTACAGATAGGAATGAAACTCATATGGAAGGATAAAATGGTTAGAATATCAAAAGAAATGATGGAATAAATAGGAAACAGGTGGGCTTAGTAGTACCAGATCTCTAAATATATTACAAACCACTAATCACTGAAATGATTTGGTTCTAGTTTAAAAAAAATATATAGGTCGATAGTGACACAGATTCGGCACACAACATAGGAAGGGTACACACCTAGTAGTTTAATGTTTGATAAACTCAAATGCTCCAACTACTGCAGTAAAAATTCACTGTTCAACAACAAATGAAAGTAGTTTGGCAGAAATTAGGTTTAAGACAGCACTTCACACCATACATTATAATTAGCTCCAAATGGTACCTCAACACATGTAAAAAGTAACATCATAAAGAAGAAATTTCCTTTCAGATTTATAAAAGAGAAGAATTCTTGATGAAACAGAATCTAGAGGAGCATCACAGAAGATAAAATTGACAGGATTACATAAAAATTAAAATATTTAACACAAACAATACCAATTCAGCTAAATTTATAAAAGAAACAACTGAGAAAGTCTTTCAGCAAATTTCTCAGAAAATTGCCTCGTTTCCAAGATAAGTAATTGATACATAATCAAAGGATTTGAGCAGGCAATCAAAGGATGAAATCCTAGCTATCAATAACTATAGGAAAATATTTTTCCTAATCACTAATAATTAGAGAAATGCAAATTAGAGGAACTCTGACTTTCTACCTTATACCCTTTCTGATGAGCATAGATGACAAAAAAGAGAAAATAACAAATGTTGGAAAGGTTGATGAAAAATAGACACATTAAAATACTATTATTGGAGTTTTTATTTACCCAACCATTCTGGAGATAATTTGTCACTAAAGTTTCTAAACTAAGCATACCCTTTGGACCAAGGAATCTACTACTAGGCCCATGCACCAAAGAGATAAAAGAAAGAGGAAAATGACTAACATGTATCAAAATATTTATAGCAGCTCTTTTTCTAATGACAAAGAACTGAAAACTAAGGGAGGATCCATCAATTGTGGAATGCCTATACAGATTATGATATATGAATGTAATGTAATATTATTGCACTATATGAAATAAAGAAAGTGATGATTCCAGAGAAACATGGAAAGACCTGTATGAACTAATACAGAGTGAAGTGAATTGAACCAGGAGGAAAATGTATACAATAGCAACCACTTTGTAAAGGCAAAGAACTTTGAAAGACTAAAAGGATTTTTATCAATGTAATGGCCATCCACAATTCCAGAGGACTAAGCTTGAAATTTGATATCCACCTTCTGATAGTGGTGATAGATTTAAAATACAGAATGAGAGATAAATTTTTGTTCATGTCCAATGAAAAGAAGATGTATTTTGCTTGGCAACACATACTTGTTTATTTCAAAAGTCTGGTTTTTCTTTTCTTTTTTTTCCAAATGGGAAGGACATGATACAAGGAGTGAAAATTAATGCTTATTTATTTTAAAAAATAAAATGTAGCAATTTTAAAAATAAAGAACATTGAACTTGGAGTTTAAATACTTATATTCAAATCCTGAAGCTGATACTTATTACCTATGTATTAATCGGTAATTTCCTTTTCTTCTGTGGTCCCCCATTTCCTTATATGTAATATAAATGATTTGAATAAAATTATCTTTAAGGTAACATCCAGTTCTTAATCCTGTGAGAGCCCCAATCACCTATAGATATCTCTCAATATGGCACCTTCTTTTTTATAGAGAGCTTGGGATAATATCAGGGGAATTTGAGATGATAATAGGGGAGAAAAGATTGCATATGACCTTGATTTCTCTGCTGAGAGGGTTGGAAAGGTTGAATTAAAGGAACCTTGGATTTCAAATGCCCTCTATGGGGAATGGGATAATGACTGCATAGAGAATTCCTCTTCAACTTGTATTCTACACTGGATATTCTTCATCACCATGGAGAACACTTTTGTTGAGAGTACTTTGTTTTGTGCCTTTCTTGTTGTTTGTGATCACAGGCTTATTGACCTGGTTTATTTCTATTTTTATATCTTTCATGGAATCTTGAATGGTAAGTAGGTGATGCTGTGATAAATGCATATGGGTCCTGGAGTAAGGAAGATCTGAGTTCAGATGTGGCCTGAGACACTTACTAGCTATGTAACCCTGGGCAAGTTACTTACCCTCTGTTTGCCTCAGTTTCTGCATCTATAAAATGGGGGTAGTAATAGTATCTATCTCTCAGGTTTGTTGTAAGGGCCAAATGAGATAATAGCTATAAAGTGCTTGGCATAGTGCCTTGCACATAATAGGTATTTTGTAAATGCTTTTACTATTAATATAATAATGCTAACTATTATTATTTTTGTGTGTATGAAAAAGGATAAAAAAGCAGGATTTTTAAAGCAGCATTTTGCCCTACTAACTCAAAACATTTTTCCATAATCAGCAAACAAATATGGTGGGATTTTATATTCTCTTCATATTGCAATAAAAAAGTTGTGAAGTTGTGGTTCACTGTAGAATATTACTTAAATATATAGATAGTCTAATATAGAAGACTGTATCTGAGACTGTATGCTGAGAGAGACAGAGACAGACAGAGAGAGAGAGAGAGAACTGCTATGAATTGAGAACAGAATGGAGAACAGAACTTGTGGTGGCAGAACGAAGAACTGAGAAATGAATTGAGAACTGAGAAGAACTGAGAAGAAAATTGAGAAGAACTGGGAAATGAGAAGAGAGGAGAACTGGGAGGAAGCATGGCTATTGTGCCAGCGCTTTGTCAGTCTGTTTTGATGTTACTTTGTCAGATCCGTCTGCTGATAGAGGATGTTGCTATTGTTACAGAAGCCCTGGAAACTTAATGTTGGTTCAGAAGCCCTGAAAGAGGATTTTCTTGTTGTATGTTTACAGAAATCCTGGAGGAGGGTCTTACTGATGTTTTCATAGGTCCTGGGACTATACTGATGATTTGTGTTGACTTCTCAGACCTTGTTTTTGGGTCTATGTTGATTTCACAGGCAGAAAGTGAATTGATGACGGTGCCGGCAATTGAATATTATTGTGACTTTGTTAAGCTTTGTCTTCCCAGGAGCAGAAACTATGAAGGATTTGAGGTGGACTAGACACTGTAAGCTTCAATATGGAACAGGAACTGCACTAGGAGCTGGACAAAGAATTGAGAGCTGTCGGCCTTTGAACCCAGGTTGCAGTTGGATAGATTCGGGCAGTAGCTGGGACCATGGAAGAGGAACCATGGAAGATGAGAGCCAGTCTTGAGTCAAGATGAAGAGACCTCTCCTTATATATTTAATTCAAACTGAGATCATGATTTACTGTGGCTTAGGGGTGGAGAACTCTGTACTCTGTATCCTATGCCTTTTCAGGATGATTGAATTAAGGATGATTGGAAACTAGTCTCTAATTAAGAAAGAAGACTTTCTGACTAGGAGATTAAGACAATGTGACCTAGAGAACTTTGACCTTTGTACTTTGTGTCCCTTAAGAAGGCAAGCCCTCTGCCCATGTTTTGACCAGTTGGTCATCATCTCTGTGAAAGTAGAAAGGGTCTGTCCCTGACTGAGTGCCCTTTTGAATTTTTCTTTGCTTCATCAGTGGCTGTGGCCAAAGAATTCATCATCAAATAGCTAATATAATAGAAGGAATCCTTTGAGTACTTAACAAATCTGGTCCTCAGAAAAGCAGACTTAGTCCATTTCAAGGCCCATATTCAAAGCCTTTCTAGCATGATAGAATCTGCTCCATTGATATAGCTTTTAGGAACCCAGGATAGCATGAGGCATTGAATAAGTACTTTATGGAGCAACACAAATAACAGCTCATAGGAATAAAGAATATAACAGTTTTATGAAGCACAATTACACATTATCTGATTTTATCCTATTAACAACCTTGTGAAGGAGTTATTTTCTTCATCTTAAAGATAAGAAAACAGAGGAATTGAGGGAATAATCCAAGGTTACACAGCTAGTTGAAGTGGAATTCTAAGAACTCTCTGACTCAGTCCAGTGTTCCATCCTCTTCATTTACTGCTATATTTTTTCTATTACTTCTATGTGTAGATGCCACTAGATGGTGTAGTGGATAGAGCACTGCACCTACAATCAGGAAGTTCTATCTCATCCTCGGATGCTTCATAGCCACTTACTGGTTGTGTGACTCTGAACAAGTCATTTCGCCTTTGTCTGCCTCAGTTTCCTCAACTGTAAAATGGGGATAATAATAGCACCTACCTTGCAGGGTTGCTGTGAGACTCAAATGAGATAATATTTATAAAGCTCTTTGCATAGTGCCTAGCACAAGGCAGGTGTTTAAAAATGCTTGTTTCTTTCCTTTCTGTTATTTTTGCATGTTAAAAATTTTACTCTATAATAATTATTGAATATACTACCACTAGATTAAGTTTTCCAAAATACCATTTTTAAATATTCCACTTCTCTACTCAAGAATCTACCATATTTCCCTCCCCCTACCTGAGCAAACAAGTTGAAAATTTTTTGTCAAAATGTCAAACTGACATTCAAAATGCTCAATAAAATTCCACTTTATTCAACTGTAAGTTTCATGATGTGAGTCTTTCACTCCAATAAATCTAATTTCCCTCTATAATGGGAATTTTTATGTCAACAATAAGTTGGTACACTTCTTGGCAGTTGGAATCCTGGGTTATAGTCCTTTTGAATCCCCTACAGCACCTACCACAATACTATTCACATATTTGGTGTTCATTAATTATACAAATGATTAATCAGTGAATTTTATCACAAGTTGATAAGCAGATCAACTTTTATACATCTATTAGGAATTCCTGTAGGCAGCTAAGAGCTTGACTTTTGAAGAAAGTAACCTATGTCTACTTCTCACTGCTTACTTTAAAGTCCTAATCTTGGGTCTGTGATAGCAGAAATAATTGATAACAGAAAATGTCAAAAGGGAATGAGCAAATGTAAATGGGATAGCCTTCAGAAACAATGATCTATGTTTGTCCCTTTGTTTTCTATTATAAGCCTTAAAAATAAAAAAAAAAAACAGAAGAGAAAATGAAGCAGCAGCAATGTTCCCCTTGCCAGTATTTTAAAAATCTTTCTAGATTTACACTAACCTTAAAACAAATACCTCCAGAATGTAGGTCCCAACTGATCTCTCTCCCTACCTCATGTAACTTTACCCTTATAACTGCTTCCTACACTTTCTTCATTCCTCACTAATACCAACAGGAACTCACTACTTGAGATGGAAAAGGGGATGTAAAAGGATGTTTGAAGGGGAGGGACCAGCGTGACCAAAAATGTAGGGTCCCTATAGCCTCTTCTCTTCATTTTCAGCTTGTATAAGAATTGATGTCTGCTTTTCCCAATAGTATTTGTGATTCTTCTCACCTTTCACATTCCCAAGAGAAAATTAGATCAGGCTCCATTATTCATCTGGCTTGGTGAAAGGATTCATGGATGCTCCAATTACTTATTTTCCTCTCATTACAGCCTTAAGATCTATGGAAAAGGATGTGTTTCAAAGTCACAGAATCTCTTAGAACCAGAACAAAAATTTGAACAGATAATTGAAGAGCTTTCAACTGGTTTCATTGCAGAAATCCTGTAGTTTCTGCTAATTTCAGTGAAAGCCTTCTTTTATCTGTCAATCCTAGCTTTGCCCAATGTTCACATTCCATATTTTTTTCTTTAATTAAGAATGTAGTCATCCCTTGTAATAAAGCACAAACATTTTCCTTTGTTCCTTGTGGCAGATCACTGGTACCAGGTACCAGCTTTGTTAAATGTTTAAATGTTCCTTATCCTCATCTAGTCAGTAGACCTAGACGATTCTGATTCTTCAGCTCTATTACCATTCAAGTCCTTTCTGCATGTGTGATGTGTGTATGTACGTGTATATCTATAAAGTTGTCCCTGTCCCCACTCTCTTCCTCTGCAACCCATTCTGCTCAATTACTCTTACTAAAACACTGATATCATTATACCACTTTCTTGCTCAGAGCAGGCCTGGTTTGCTACCAGATCCAAGTCTAAGTTGTGCTTGATTTTCAAGACCCCTCATAATCTCCCTCTAATTTACTTATCTCTCTTTATCCTCCACAACATAAGCTGTAATGGTTAAACAGTTTCAAGAGATATTGTTTCTGGGTAATTTAATCATTTTATTAATAGGGCCAGGATGTTATTACTAAAAGGATACATTTGGCCATCTTTCCTAGACCAAAGACCCCTAATGGTAGTGGGTTTGAAGTTTATATGCCCTTGGAAGAGTAGGTGTTCCTGAGGTGTACCAAGCAACTCTGATTGCCTAACACAATGGGAGGTGGGCTATATTAAAATAATGGTCTTGGGGTACATGACTTAGGTCACCCAAATATTGGTCAAACAGACATTGGTTTCCATATCAATTGTCTTGACAATAGGGAGAATCAACATTTTCCCAGACCTATCTGAGCAAGCACAATGAACAGAAAAATACCCATTAATGGAAACTAAAAATTTCTTTTACTGTCTGATTAAATCTTGGCTGAGGTAAATCTTTTTTTTTTTTTTTTTTTTTTTTTTTAGCAATCAGGGTTAAGTAACTTGCTCAAGGTTACACAGCCAGTTATTTCTGGGTGTGATGCTGAGTGTCTGAGCCGGGATTCGATCTCCAGGTCACCCTGACACTGGAGCTGGTGCTCTTACTTGCTGAGCCACCCGGCCACCCCTAAGCAATTGGGGTTAAGTAACTTGCTCAAGGTTACATGGCCAGGTGTTTCTGGGTGGGTGCTAAGTGTCTGAGCCTGGCATTCGATCTCCAGATCATCCTGACACTGGAGCCAGTGCTCTTACTCACTGTGCTACCTGGCCGCCCCATTGAGGTAAATCTTTAAGAGAGATTTCCCACACTGGTTGGTTTCTGGATGCGAAAGTTAAAAAGGGGAAAACCTTGGTCCTAATACAATAATTAGTTATTAAACACAGGAGAGAAATATTTGTTTTTCATAGAACCTTTCTCCCTATTTAATTTAAGCTAGTCTCTGAATCATCCTACTCATATGCAATGCCTTCTCTCCTTACTCTTTGCCAATTCAATTATTCTATTCATCCTACAAAACCCAGCTTAAATCTAAACCTCTATAAGGTATTTCTCTGACCTCCCAAAGCTCTATACATCTCATTGGACCACTTAATCATTTAGTGTCATTAAAGCATACAGGCCACTTGGTCCAACCCTCTCAATTTACTGCTAAAGAACCAATTTCTTAATAAGTTAAGTAATTTGTCTGAAGTCATATAGGTAAGAAGTAACGGAGTTGGGATTTCAATCCAAATCAGATTCCAGATTCCATGTTCTTTTACATGCAATATTTATTGTTCTATTTTTAGCATTTGTGTATTTGTGGGGGTGTCTCACGTGAAGAGATAACGTCCATCAAAGCAGGGATGTATGCTCCCAAGGGACCAGCATGGTGCTAAGTACACAAGGTAGTCAACAAATACATGTTTAATTGAATTAAGGAGGCTGTAAATGTTTCAGGATAGCTTCTAAAAGAATTTAAAAGATTATCATGTGTTTGGTATAGTAGTGCCACTAGGTGGCACAGTGGAGAGATGGGAAGTGTTCAGTTCAGACCCTGACTCAGTCACTAAAGCTGTTGGACTCAGGGCAAGTCACATAACCTCTCTAAGCCTCTCAGTTTCAGTTTCTTTACCCATAAATTGATGATTGTTGTTGTAAGGATCAAATGTGATAACACATGAACTGTTCTGCAAACCTTAAAGTCATATATAAATGTTATCATCATTATCATCATTAGCAATGGTTTGAATGTTACCCTTCCTGAAGGCAGGTTCATAGCAGAAATACCTTCTTAAGATCCTTTTCTTGGTCATGGAGGTTTATTTTCTCACTGTCTCTTACTTTCTACAATAGACAAGGCAATTGGAGAAATGCATTTCCTTAAACTATTAAAGTGTGAGAATTTTAATTAATAAGTGAGGTATGTAGACCTCACTCTTTATGGGTGAGAGAATAAAGAACCTCGTAGGTCACAGGCTTTGTCATTGTCTCAGAAGCAAATAGTAATGAGAAGTAGAGGCACCAGATACCATTTGTTCCTAAGCTTTGCTCTTGATGTATTAATTTTGGCAACCTTGGTATACCTTGTTTTGCCAATAAAGACACTGATGGTGAAAGAAAAAGGTTTGAAGGAATTGAAACTGGATGTGACCTACATCTGTCACAATTCAGAAGTGCCTACTAATAAAGATGGATGAGGGAACAAGGTCTAGTGATGTTAGCTGTATCATACCTGGAGTAAGACCTGGCTTCAGTTCCTATCTCTAGGCTACAACCTTGAAATGTGACTTTGGACATATCATCTGCTCCCCTTCTGCAACCTGGCTCATTTTCCTTCCCCTTTATTTTCCTCTTGTAGAAATATCCAAAGGAGGAAACAGTCATTTGATTTCAGAAATTTGAAACTGTAGTCCCTTCCCCCCCCCCCCCGCAGAACATTGCTAATGAAGATATGTTTTGCATAACTTCAGATGTATAATGGATATCAAATTTCTTGCTTTTTCTATGGGTAGAGGAAAGGAGAGAATCTGCAACTGAAAATAAAATTTAAAAGAAAAAAAAAACCAGAAACTTAAAGCTATAGTATGTATATTTTTTCCTAGCTACACACATATATGATTGCAGGTGTAGACTGTGTATGTACAGGAATGTAATGGAAATGCAGATTTAAAGATCTTCCCTGCCCTTAGGCCCTTTGATAGGCTTAAGAGACTCTGAGAAACTTCCTTGATTTAAAAATATACTCTGCCTCCTAATAGGCTGAATGTAGTCACATGGAGCCTGTGGCAGGAGGCTTGGTTTTCAGGAATGCCCACACCTTGATGCTGTGTGATTGGGCAGTGGGCCAAGAGGGTGGTTACATTCTCTGACCCAGGAGAAGGCTATATAATCCCTGATGTAAGGCTTTGCTTTGGGGCTCACTTTGAGAAGTGTTCTGTGATTTGATCAGATGAAACTCTGGGAAGCCGTTGTTGAGAGCCCCCCAGCTTTGAAAAACCCAGATGTTCATTTGGTATGGATGTAATGGTTGGACAGTTTGGAAACTTGTCTACTTGATCCGTTTCTCTGTCTTGATAATTCTGTCTGTATACTCTGAAGTTCGGGGTGCTGACCTTTTCCCCTGAACTAGGTAAACAATACATGTTTGACTGATTAAAGTAAGTTTGTTAACCCATTTTGAGTTGCTTTCTTTTAACAAATCAGATATAAGAACCTGTGTTGGCAGCCACCCTGGGGATGCTGGGGTGCTTGCTGATACAAGGAGCCATGTGAGTTTGCATTCTCAAAAGCTCAATTAGCCTACAGTCTCTCCAACAGCTTCATTTTATAGATATGGAAACTGAGTCCTGGATAGATCCATGCCCAATGTAACAAGGACATGACAGAGCCAGGATTTGAATAGATTTTAATAGCTCCACTGTTCTTTCTATAGTATTATACCTCTTCCTTCTGATGGAAATGGGGAAGGAGGATGGGGAGGCAGGACCCAACTAGATTTTCTTCTTGGATGCTAGAAACTCTGTTCCCAAAAACAAAATTCCTTCAGATTATAAGCATATATAATATATGTAATTGAATAAAACAAAAATAAGAAAATAAAAGATATATTTGTTATTGGATTTGAAACCTATAGTTTCCCTCATCTAACTTCTTTTCTGTGTGTTTAAAAACAGGTTCAAGAAAAAAGGTTGGGGCGTCTAGGTGGCGCAGTGAGTAAAGTGCCAGCCCCAGAGTCAGGAGGACCCTAGTTTGGTTCCAGCCTCAGACACTTAACACCCACACACAAAAACTAGCCGTGTAACCTTAGGCAAGTTACTTAACCCCAATTGCCCTCCAAAAGGCAAAAAAGAAAAAAGAAAAAAAAGTTGTTTTTTTTCTTTCTTCAGTTTAAAGAATATGGAAACTTTTTCCACTGAGATATTCAATATACAGAAGTTGGCCATGAAATTTTCAACTAGCTTCATCATAAGAACAATTCAGGAAATACACAATGACCATCATAAAACCAGCTGCCTACCTTACTACCTATCTACATCTACCTAAAGTCTAATCCCATGGCACAGAATGAGAATCCTGTTGTTCCAATGTAGTTCAGCATAGCCTTACTCAAATGCTTCATTTGGAGGTAAAAAGCCGTTCTGGCTATGTCATAAGACTATGTCAGCAAAACACCAGCTTTGGCAGGTGTCACCAAGCTAGAAAATTTGTAATATTAGTTAGGCAATGGACTCTCCATATTTCCTAAAGATTTAGAACTAGAAAGATCCTTAATCCTCATTTAGTCTAACCCTTGAAAGTTACAAATGGGGAAACTTTCTGTGGACCAGATAGGTAAAACAAAACAAAACAAAAGACAAACTCGTTCTAGGTCACAGACATAATAGGTAGCAGAATCAAAGTAGCAGGTAAAGATTAGAACCTGATTCCAGATACAGTGCTCATTCTATGAGACCACAACACCTCACTCTAGCTTCATTTGGATGCTGCTAATAGCATTATCCAGTTGGTCAAAAGGTGATGGGATATTTTGGCCCTAGTATGTTCTGAAATTACCCATTCATGTGAGGAGGAGATGTAAGTATGTGCTAGGGAAGGGAATAGCACATGGAGATCTCACAAGGACTCTCTTTTTCTTCCCTTTGTATCCCCAATGCTTAGCACAATGCCTAGAACATTGTGGGGGCTTAATAAATGTTAATTAATTATTAATAAAATAATTAAAAATTAATAAATTTTTAATAAATTAAAAAAATTGATTTAATGATTTATTTTGAGTTGACTGTTTCTTTTGAAGGAACAGCAAACACCTTGTCAAAACTCATGAAAACACCATCTCAGGTTAATTTGGCTTCTTATGTAGACAACAGAGGGGATAGGAATAAAGTAAATAGGGCAGCTAGGTGGCACAGTGAATAGAGCATCAGCCCCAGAGTCAGGAGGACCTGAGTTCAAATCCGGCCTCAGACACTTAACACAAAAAAAAAAAAACTAGCCATGTGACTTTGGGCAAGTCACTCAACCCCAATTGCCCTCCAAAAAGCAAATAATAATAATAATAAGGAATAAAGGAAATAAACTACCTTCTCCCTGGTGCTCATTCACAAAGTAATGTTTAAATCAGGTGCTGCAGAGTCCTATGTCCCTTGTGACATTCCAAATATAGACTGCTTCTTAGTGTCAAACCATTTTTTTTATCTGTCTAGCACACAAGGCCATTGCTAACTGAATTACAGATAAGCCACTAGGGAGCTTTGTCGTCATTTAGAGACTCTGGCTAGACAGTAATGATGTGCCACGTTCCCATTCGTTTATTTTTGTAAACTGCTGAGATTCCACAAAGGAAAGTCACAGCATCTGTTGGGTTAGGAGGAATATGTGTATTTTGGGTCATGTTGGGAAGGGAGGTTGTTTCATTCATCAGAGTCAGTAACTGTCAGTCATATCTGCCTAGTAATTCCTCCCTGAGCAGCCAGAGGATGTTTCTTTTGAGAGAAACTTCATCCACAGTCTCAGTTTTGCTAACATTTGAGGAGCACCCCCCCCCTTCCCCAAAATGAAGCAGTCCTGAAAACCTGGGTAGAGGTGGCTGGCTCATGGGGAAATCTTCCAAGACGGTTGTCTCTGTTACTTCACTGGGCAAAGATTTATCCTTGTCCTACCATCTTCTGCTAAGTCACAATAGTCACAATGGGATGGTTCTGTATGGAACAAGTTTGCAATTTATGCCAGTGGTAAATCCTCAAAGGATAGGAGATTAGTCTTATAAAGTCTTTTTAGGAATTGAAGCTTCGTGCACACATTTGAAAATGGGCCTGTTCTTTATACAGCACATTTTCCAGATTAGAATTCCCAAGCTGCACAAATTAATTACTTCCATAGTTGGTTCACTATGGGGAAAATAGTCTGCTTTCCCCCCATCATTATTGTAACATGGAAGCAGGATTAGATTTGTGCTGTTTAGCCCCAGAGGGCAGAACCAGAGGGAATGATTTCAGTTCAGAAAAAGGAAAACATACATAATGATCAGAACTGAACCAATTGAATAGACTGCCCTATAGAAGGTAATGAATTTCTCATCCCTAGAATTTTTTTAAGGAAAGGATGGCACCCATGTTTTTGAAGTCTTTGCTCAGGGACAACTTTATGGGCACTCAGGCGAGTAAATGCCTGAACTAACTTGATGAATTAGGTTCTAAGCCTGATGTGGTGCTGTCCGTGGTAACAGTGAATCTACTATAATCCTGAAGTGAGCATACAGGTTATGGGGAAGAAGAATAATTATAGAATTGGCAACAAATGGCAGAGAAAGAAGAGAAAGTCAACAAATATACATTTGTTAAGTAATTACTATGTGGCAATGGAAGGTAAGTGGTGCAATAGATACAGTGCTGGTCTTGGAGTCAGGAAAACTCATCTTTGTGAGTTCAAATCTGGCCTCAGAGACTTATTAGCTGTGTGACCCTACACAAGTCACTTAAGCCTATTTGCTTCAATTTCCTCATCTGTCAAATGAGCCGGGGAAGGAAATGGCAAACCACCACAGTATCTCTGCCAAGAAAACCCCAAATACAGTCATGAAGATTGAAAAGACAGAACAACAATGTGGCAGTCATGTTCCTAGGCCTTAGGGAAATAAAGACAAAAGTGAAAGCAGTCAATGCCTTCAAGAAGCTATCAGCATAGCTAAGGGAGATAATATGTACATAGATACATAGTATATACAAAATAGACTAGGTATTTAGGGGATCAGTCAATACACATTTTAAGAACCTACTATGTGCATAGTGCTAGGCATTGGGGATGGAAAGGAAGGTAAGGGCTGCTCTCAAGGAATTCATCACCTAATGGTGGAGATAACATGTAAAAAAACTATGTATAAACAAGCAGTATACAGGGAAAATGGAAACTAACCAACAGAGGAAAAGCACAAGAATTAGGAGAGATTGGGAAGGGCTACCTGTCAATGGTGAGATTTTAGCTAGGACTTGAAGTGGGAGGGCAATCAGATCACATGGGAAAGCAGTACTTGAGCTGAGCCTTGAAGGAGAGGAACTGAGCTATTCGGAATTGACAAAAAAAGAGTTCACCTGGGACACAAGAATGAGGTGAAAGAAATAGTAGTGATGGAGGATCAGAGAAAGATAAAATAAATGTTTATTGACTGACACAGGAATCAGGGTGCAGCTGGACAGGGTAGAAAGGTTAGAGATCATAAGCAATATGTAGCTGGTAAGATTTAGAATGGGGAAATAGAAAGACCTGTTTTCATAGTCAAAGTAGCCTGAGTTCTTATTCTGCCTCTTATATGTATAAGCTGTGTGACCCTGGTGGAAGAGGAGGAAGTTGCTCACTGGCCAATTGTATCAAGAGAGAAAGGGGTCTTAGAGCCACAAATCAGCCTTCCTCCCACACATATATACACACTCACTAGCTGAATCCAGAAATACTTGGTTTACAAATACTTGGTTTAAAATACAATAAAGTAGTACTAATTATTTTCATTAATGTAAATGACATAATCCATGCCTAATTACTATAATGATCAGTGCTGATTATGCAGATCATTAAATATGCATCAAGTCAAATTTGTTGCAAGTTTTATTTAATTGTGACACTAAATTCTCTAAGTCTGAGAATGGCAGCATAAGAGAGTATCTGTGGATACAAGGCTGTTACTTAAAACTGCCTGTTATCCCTAAGGACTATTTAGGAAGTACTGGAATTTTATTCTCACTGCTGGTATCCATGATTGGCTTAGTAGTGAAAACTAACCCTTGGATGTGATGAAGAAAGGCATTCTGAACTGGACACTAGTGTATTAGACAGGAAGATTGAGTTGGTGTCACTGAGAGAGAGAGAGAGAGAGAGAGAGAGAGAGAGAGAGAGAGAGAGAGAGAGAGAGAGAGAGAATCCAATAATGTGAGTTAGTCATGTGTGGGAATGATGGAAGCTTGTGAGCAGTGTGTGTGTAGGTGTGATATTGGAATACTGGGTCTGTGTAGGGGGAAGTACATATATATGTACACACACAGGAGAGAGGGGAGAAAGAAAGGGGAGAAAGGAGGGAAAGGAAAGAGGGGAAGAAAAGAGAGGGAGAGGGAGAGAGAGAAGGAAGAAGGAGAAGAAGAAGGAAGGAAGGAAGAGAAAGAAGGAAAGAAAGGAAGACATAAAGGGGGAGAAAGCAGGATGGGGAAAAGAGGGAGAGATGTAGGGAGGGAAGGAGAAAAGAGGAGAGAGGTAGGAAAGGAAGGGGAGAGGGAGAGAGAAAATATGAATGTGGGTTTAGAATTCCAGTATGTTTTGATGAGAGAAGCAAGGTACCTGAAGACTGGACTCAGCAACAAGTGTGTATGTGTGTGTGTGTGTGTGTGTGTGTGTGTGTGTGTGGTATGTACATGTATACACTGCATGCACTGGGACTCAGAATGAGTGTGCGTATGAGTATGGGCTGTGCCATAGCCTAGATGATTCTCTTTCCTCATCTCACCCCTATGTAATGATACTGGCATCAGAAGATAGTATGGTCAGAATTAGCATAGTTCTATGGAAAGAACGCTTGCTCTGGAGTCTTAGGACCCAGTGTCAAATCCTACCTCCAAGGACTTTTACTTGTGTGAATTTAGGCAAGTCACTTAATCGACCTGGCCTCTGATTTCTTCTTTAAAATGAGAGAGCAGGGTTCATTACACCTCTGAGGTTTCTTCTAGCTCTCTAGATCTAGATCTGTGCTTTCATGTGCTTGAGCCAATTGTTAAATTTTCAGTGTGAGTATTTATTTGCACCTCAGAAATCAGCAAGCACTACAAATCAGGGTTTGATTTGTTGTTTTGTCGATTGTCTAGACACAAGAAAGTGATGGAGAAAGTGTTAACAATGCAGATTAAATTTAAATGTGCCTGGGTGTACATTCCCAGCTCCCCCCCCCCCCCCCATAGCTGGTTGTTAAACATTTACCTGCACAGCTCTGTTCTTATAACTTCTAAGTTCTCTGTAATTTTTGGAAAAGAAAAATATGTCCCTGGAGGTAGGGATGGAAGTGAAAAGAGGGACCTATAGCCCAGGGTATGAAGGAGATCAACATACATGTGCATGAGAGAATCTCACATCATTCATGTTTAGTTTTCATGGTTTATTGCTCACAAATTAGGTCACAGAATTATTTTTTAAAAACAGAGGCAATATTGACTATGAGAGAAATTTAGAACATTTTTTTCTTTTTGCTTAGCTCTTTTGGGGAATTTGTGACAGTCCTTGGGACTCTGACATTATAATTTGTTGCCATGACAATGATAGCAATATAAATTAATCTCCTGCAAGGCCTCTGTGCTTCTAGATAGGTGCAGGGTATAGGGAGAGAGAAGCCTAAAATTTGATTTAATACTCTAAGAAAATATTTTGCATGACGATAAATGTGGTTTGCACTGTGTAAAAGTAAAACACTCTACAGAATAGAGTCTGCTATGTAATTTCATTTTTTAAAAAATCCTCTCCCCTAAATTTCTAATGTTTATATTCTGAGAATAAGTGGAGCAAAGGCAGCTGGAAATGAAGAATCTTGGGAGGTCTCTAAATGATTTTATTTTGTTTAAAGAAATTCATTTACTTACTCATCGAGGTCAAATCAACATTTGCCTATGATTGAAAGTACTGCTAATTTGGCACAATGATTCAGAAAGCTCACTATTATTTGTACTTTCAAAAACATTAAATGTAGTTTGGGGACTTTTTTCTTTACCTGATTATTTCCTGAAGGCCACAAATTCAATGAATGTCTTAGGGATGAGCCGGAATTATAATGATATGAGGGTATTTAGTAGCATTGCTCCATTTGCTAAGGGCCCCCCCCCCCAAACAGAAGGCTGTAAAGAAATGTATTTCTATTTTAAGGAGCCCCAATGGCACAGACTCTAGAGAAGGTAAAACAGGGTATAGGAAGCATTGCCATAGGAACATCAGGAAGTAGGCTCATTTAACCTTTGAAAGAGAAGACTTGGGGTGGACAGAGCAGGAGCCTTCAAGTATTTGAAAGGCTGGCATATATCAGAGGGATTACATTTATTTGTTTTAGCTCCAAAAGAAAGAACAAGAAGTAGATAGGCTGGAGGCAGGTATGGGAAAACCATCAAAGTTGTTGCCCAAAATATAGTGAAAAATTTGGACTTTGTCACTAACAGACAGGAGTATGGACCCTTTCTATCTTTCCCCTTCATTTTCTTCCCTACTCCTCACTCACATTGGGCCACACCGATTCAGTCATGTCCTCTTTCCCATGATCTTGCTGCCAATACTCCTCTGTCACTAATGTCTCCTTTTGGTTTCCAAATCTGGTCTGAATCTCTTGTTGAACTCCAAGTTGCCTCAATGCCTTATGACCCAATCACCTCCGCTACTAGAATTATGTCCAATAAAACTGCAAGGTTTTCAAGATACCTATGTCATGTTTCTTTTTTGTGTCCCCAACTGTATCCAATATAGTTACAGGGCAGTCCAAAACTCTTACACATATTGTAAATACGAAGTCTATAACTTTCTATTGAATCATACTTCATGTGGGAAAAGTTTTCAGATTTTCACAGAATCGTACTTTGTGTGGGGAAAAGCATCAGAAACCAGAATGGGGATGATTTTTGCATGATTTTAGTCTCTTAATAAGAGCACCCTTTCATTTCTGGTTTTGTTGGTTGATCTTGGTTTAATTTCCAAAGACGGAGGCAATTCTCATTTTGTTTTGTTTTGTTTGTTACATACATAGAATGACTGACAATAGCAAAGGTAAAGACAAGTAGGGGAAAATGTATTTCAGATATAGAGAAAAGGCAGAAAAATGGATAAGTCCCTGGTACTGGTCATAAGCATATAGCCTTACACTTAGGATTTAAACAAACAAACAAACCAGTACACATATAGGATGGAGGAATCTTGGTTTAATGGTTGTTCACATGAAAAAGACTACAAATCTCTTGTTCCCAGACATGTTTGTTGTGTTGGGATTTGGCTCAGTTCCTCCTTCCTTTTCAGGTATTTTGGATAACAGCCTCAAGTAATTTGAATAACCAAACCTAGCCTGCCAACAGGGGGGTAGGGGACAAAGACTAGGGGTACTCTCCTGGAACCCTGGGCCCCAGAAAAAGTTGAAACAGAATACCTACAATGAACCCTGTAGAAAATGATGAGGCATGGGCTCTGGGAGCACCCTTGAGCTCTCCTTGAGTCTTTGAAGTACCAGCTCTGGGAACCCCCTCCCCCCCTCCTTGAACTCTGATTAAATCATCCTATTTGATGAGGCATTTGCATGAGGCTATAAACCTTACATTGTGGCTGGGTCCAAGCCTCTGTTACTAGACTTCCCCCCCTCTAGCCTATCAAAATATCAATCCACCTTTGAACTGGCCTAGCCCACCTTTGTCTGTAATCTCCGGTAGCCCCCAGCAACTTCCCTCCCTTAATCACTCATTGACCTCATGTGACTCCTGAAGACCCTCCCCAAATTCTTCCTCTAGACCACCCCTAGATTCCTCCCACAGTCTTCTGTATATAAGACCCCATCTTCCCTCCATGTGGGTGAGAGTACTATAGAATGACCTGGGACAGACTTACTCTGTGTCTAATGCAAGTGAACTTTTAATAAATTTTACTTTTCTTTGGCTGAGAAGACTCGAGTTGAATTCATTTGGCAGAACCTGGCGTGTTGGTATTTTGGGGTCTCCAGAGCAACCCTAACCCTCTTTATGGGTAACCTCTTCAGAAAAGGCTACATCAGATCATGTAATCAGAGTACAGATAACTCAAGAAACAGAGGCCAAGAGATCCAGGGAAAGCACTGTCTCCTAGACCACTGACCCAGCTTTAAGCCCAGCTCCAAGAGCCATGATCCAGGGAATCATTGCTTGTAGAGATGTGACCTTTCAACTTTTACTGGTACTGTAGTTACTGAAGATACAGGAAAGAAAGTTCTCAACACCAAAGTCCTTGGTACTTAAAAATGGCTCAAGATCAGAAATGAATATGAGTCAATGGAAATAACATTAGAGAAAATGGATTACCATCTTGCCTTGTTATTTCATCGAGCCTTGCAGCTAAAACTTCTGATATGTGTGGTCTCTCCCTATTATAATGCAAGGTCTTGAGAAAAGAACTTCTTTCTTTTCTATTTGTATTCCGGACCTAGCATAGTTCTTTTCACATAATAAGTGCTTAACAAATGTTTTTTTTCATTCATTTATGGATAGCAGACACAAAGCATGGATATTAGAGAAGAAAGGATGCCAATAATAGTGTGCTATGGAGAGCTTACAGAGTTGAAGAGAAAACTCTTTTGAAGGAGCTTAAGAGGAAAGGATTTCTATAGTGTGATGAAGATTTCTTGTGTATAAAAATGAGGGCCATAGGAAGCAGTATGCAAAAGAAAGTTTAAATAATGAAAACATCCTCACCCAAAAGTATGTTTCTGATCATGGAGTCTGGTCTCTACTGTAAGTCACTGGTGAGAGAGATAGTCCCCCTTGGAAAAGGAATAAAGGATCAACTGGAAAGCTGTTTCCAATTTCACAATACTAACTCCTAGAGGTTGAAAAAGGCAGTATGGCGTATTGGAAAGACCAGTTAACTATGTAAGAGATGATTGAATTTTGTTTTCACAGAAATTAAATGAAGCCTGATTTGAAGCCACACTAATGGCTAATGTCATTAGTGACAATAATGAGACAAAAACTGCTTATAGAGGACAGTGGGGGAGGCCAGTGCCTGAAAATCAGCATATCTAAGAAGGCATCTTCCTGGATATCAAAAGTGACTGCTAAGGGGCAGCCAGGTGGTTCAGCAAGTAAGAGCACCGGCTCCAGTGTCGGGATGACCTGGGGATCAAAGCCAGGTTCAAATACTTAGCACCACACCCAGAAATAACTGGCTGTGTAACCTTGAGCAAGTTACTTAACCCCGATTGCTTAAAAAAAAAAAATTAGAGATTTCACATTCAGAGTACCAAAGAAAAAATCATAGAATCTCAGATTTGGAAGAGACAGGAGAAGCAACTTGGTCCTGAATAGGAATCCTCTCTATTGTTTCCCTTCCCCCTTTCCTAGAGATTCCATTTGAATGCTTTGGGTGATATGGGAACTCACTATCTCCTTAGACTTACATCACACTCAAAGACAGATATAATTATCTGGAAGCTTTTTCATTATGTAGAAGTTAATTCTGCCTTTTGATAATTTCCACCTATTTCTCCTATTTCTGACCTCTAGAGTCAAGCAGAATGAGATTAATCTATCTTCCATAAAACGAATCTTCAATATTTGAAGAGAGTTATCCAGTTCCTAAATCCCATCTTCTCCAGGTTCTCATATAGCTTAATTTCCAGTTCAGTCACTATCCTGGTCACCCTCTTTCAAATGCAGTCTGGTTTTATCAATGTCCTTCCTAAAATGTGATACCTAGAGCTGAACAATATACTCCAGATATGGTCTAAGCAGGACAGAGCAAAGAAGGACAATGACTTTCCTTTTTTCTAAAAACTGGGTTTCTATCAATGAGGCCCAAGTACACATTAAGGGTTTGGGGCTGACATATTACAATGTTGACAAATAGTATCACTGATCTAGAATTGAAAGGGACCTCAAACGTCAACTAGTCCAACTCTTTCATTTTTCAGATGAGAAAACTGAGGTCCAGAGAAGTGAAGTAATGTTGTCAACATCTGAATCAAAGTCTGATTCAGAAGTGGAATTTAGTCATAGGTCCTCTGACCCCTAAGGAGCAGGTAGATGGCAGAGCAGTTAGAATGTTGGGCTGGGTCTGGAGTCAGGAAGACTGATCTCCCTGAATTCAAATCTGTCCTGAGACACTTAATAGTTTTGTGATCCTGGGCTGTCCATTTAATCCTGTTTGTCTCAGTTTCCTCACCTGTAAAATGATCTGAAGCAGGACATGGCAAACCAATCCAGTATCTTTGCCAAGATAACCCCAAATGGCATGATGAAGAGTTGGATATGACTGAAAATGATTAAATAACAACAAACCACAGACCCCAGAGCAAATGTTCTTTCTACTGTATTCTACTCTCTCTTCTACTTTGCTAAAACTGAGGCTGCAGTTCAAATATAGCTGGCATCGTTAGTGTAAAGAATAATGGATTTGGGGTCAGAAGACCTTATGCTTAAATCCCTGATGGTGCCTTATGTCTTCGGTTATTCACTTAACTCCGCTGGACCTCAGTTTTCTCATCTGTAAAATAAGGGAGTTGGACTAGGCCTCTGAGGTACCTTTCAGCTTTAAATCAATGATCCTATGTCTGTGATAGCTAAGCTTACTTCTACACTAAAAGTTATAAATCTCAAAGTTAATTTTTATAGGCACTATTGTCTCCACCATCCTATACCCTTTATTTATGTTGAATTTCATCTCATTACATAAATTCCATCCTTGTAACTTGTCAAAAAAAATTTGGGATTCCCATCCTATCATACTTTATCACACTAAAATGTGCTCTCCACACCCAGCTTTATGTCATACACAATTTTGATAAATATGTTGCCTCCATCCAAGGCATCAATAAGCGTGCTAATGGGAACACAACCAAAGATAAATTCTTCTTTTACCAGACTAGAAGAAAGGAAACATTTGTCTACTTGTATAATTTCATTTGATTCTCACAGTGACTATGGGAGGTAGATGCTATTATTATCCCCATTTTACAATTGAGGAAACCGAGGCAAACAGAGATTAAGTGACTTGCCCAGGTCACACAACGAATACATGTCCAAGGCTAGATTTGAACTCAGATCTTCCTGATTCCAGACCCAGCACTTTATCCTCTGTACCACTGTCATGGGAATGGGAATTTGAAGATCTTCCCTGCCCCTTAATAGACCTAGGGGGGAGCTTGAAGACCTCCCCTGCTGGGGGTAAACTCTTCCCCCTAATAGGCTGAATGTAGTCACATGGAGCCTGTGATGGATGGAATTTGCTGAAGGGTGCAGCAGAGCCCCCAGGAAACTTCCCTGCTATGAAGATAAACTCTGGCCCCTAATAGGCTGAATGTGGTCACATGGAACCTATGTGGGAGGAGTTTGACTGAAGGCAAGCAGAGCCCCCAGGAAGCTAGTCAGAGCTAGCAAGACAGTGGGGGACAGAAGAGCTCAGGCAAGGAGATAGAGAGGTTTGTGAATAAATATTGATCTTGTATTGGTTTGTGGGAAGGCTGAAGGATGGTATGGCTCTCAGTGTTATTATGGCTTCTGAATATCTTTGGTACTATGATGGAATTGGCTTACTGGTTTTGGGATTGGGTTTTCTGGTGTCTAAATAAATGCTTCAGTTCCATCCTCTATCTGGAGAGTCTGGCATATTTTGCGATTGAACATTGTGATACAGTCATGGTCTTTAAGGTGATCGTGGGTGAAGTAAATATTGCATTGGCGCTGCAACCACCTAACGAATGACCTCCTTCAGACTGAAATCCAACCAACAAGAATTTATTAAAAGCATTCTACATGCAAGGTACTGTACTTAAGTACTAGAATACAAAGCAAGGCAAAAGGTGGTTTCTGCCCTCAAGAACTTGCAACCTTACAACACACAATTATAAACAAACAAGATAAATACAGGCTAAACTGACAGTGATTTCTTATAGAAGGTACTGGCAGTGATGGGAACCAGGTAAGGCCTGTTCTAGAAGGTAGGAATTTTGCTGAGACTTAAAGGAAGCCAGGAAGAAGAAACAATTATTATGTTTTTATAATGTTTTTATAATTTTATAATGCTAATTAATGAACAGACTTTGAGTCGTTTGTTAAACAATGATCAGTGAATTAAAAAACATTTATTAAGTGCTTCCTACATGTTAGTCACTGTGAGAAGTGCTAGGAACACAAATCAAGGCAAAACAGTCCTTGCCCTCAATGTACTCATAGTATAATTGGAGGAGGGGAAGGACACCATATAAAACAACTAGGTACATATAAAATACAAACAGAGTAGATGAGAATTAATCTCAGAGAAATTGGGAGACTCAGAAAGATGTGATTAGAGCTCAGTCTTAAAACCAGGGAAACTAGAAGATGAAGGTGAGAAGAGATATTTCTCTGCATGGTGATAACCAGTGCAAAGTAACAGTAATGGTAGATTGTGCAATGAGAGGAAATAACAGAAAGTAAATTAGTGTAGCTGGATCATAGATTGCATGGATGGGAATAAAATGTGACAAGATATGAAAAGTAGGAAGGGATCAAAAATAGGAACTTTAAATGCTCAAGGACATTATATTTGATTCTGGAAGTAACTGTGTGTCAGCTGAATAAGGTACAGGTAAGGGGAAGGTGTGACACGGTCAGGTTATGTGCTTTAGGAAATCACTTTGGCATTTGAGTTCAGGATAGATTGAACTGGAAAAGATTTGAGACAGAACAATTACAAGGTTATTGCAATAGTCTAGGAGAGAAGTGATGTTCATCTGAGCTTATGTTGTTGATGTGTGAGCAGGGAGAAGGTAATACACACACACACACATATATATATATATATATGTATATAAGCCCTCCCCTGAAAATAAGCCCTCTGGTGTTTTTCTTTTAAAAAAAAATAATAAGACAGTGTCTTATTATCGGGGAAACACGTATATACATATATGAGAGATATTGTGAAGGTGGAAATGAAAAGATTGGGCAATGGATTGGATGTGTCGGATAAGTGAGAGTGAGGATGACACCAAAATTAAGAGCCTGGAAAACTAGATGGATGGTGATGCCCCTGACTGTAGAAGTGAAATTCACAAGAGGAAAAGGTAAATTATCATACCATAGCCTTTTATAGACCACATCACTCCAACCTGTCCAAAAAAAATACCATGATCAAGAGTTTTATTTTAAAAGTACACTATTTCCTTTAAAACAACTTCCACTTGATTCTGACACCATATTAAAATGAATGCTGTGTCCTTCAAAATCCTACATACACATAGAGCTTTACATATCTATGTATGTGTGTATATGGGACCCCAGTGACTCTGGAGGAGAGACTGAGTTTGATGACTTTGCATAGGCCTGCCTCACTTAAATCCAATTCACTTGCAAGTCAAGATATCACCCTCCTGATGTCATTGGTCCTCTTCAAGGATGAAGGATGAACAACAATAACTATGTATAATCTCCACACCCTTTTATGTATATACACTTATACAACATACATATATGGCACTGATACTGTTTCCTAAATACTTTTTAGAACTCCAGGATCAATTTGACAGACTTACAAATTTTACGACATACCTCCTTTTTGATTCAAAACAATACTTCCCAGTTTGACATAACTGTATTAAATGAATATGTTACAGGCTCTGAGGACAGCTCGAAAAGAGAAGCTTCACAAATGTTTTGAATGATTACAGCCTCACTGGAATAACAATGAGGTCTTTAAGAGACCAAACAAGCGTTCATTAAGCATCAATTATTTGGCAGATACAACACTAGGATATCATTCATTTAGTTGTTTAGTTGTTATGCTTTTGTTTACAACAAAGATATTATTATAGTCATTGTTATGGTGTGCAGCTAGGTAACACACTGGATAGAACACCTGTTCTGGAGTCAGGAAGACTCATCTTCCTGAGTTCAAATCTGACCTTAGCCATGTGCCAGCTGTGTAACCCTTGGCAAGTCACTTAACCCTGTTTGCCTCGATTTCCTTATCTATATAATTAACTGGAGAAGGAAATGACAAACCACTGTAGTATCTTCGCCAAGAAAACCCCAAATGGGAGTAATAAAACATGAAGAGTTAGACTTAACTGAAATCACTCAACAATAACAACAACATGATTATAGTGGTCATGACCTGAGAACGTTCATGCTGAGAGGAGTCCTAAAAAGCTGAAAGGAATCAGGATAGCTACTCTTCTTCCTACTCTAGCTCTGGCTAGGAGATCTAGGGTCTTCTACAGAAGACAGAAAAAAAAGCACAAAGCAGAGATTTCTGGGGAAAAACAGATTTGAAAAGGATATGTGGTGAAGGAACAGTCACTTTGATGGGTGGCTAGAAGTTCCAAGAACCATAATAATTAAGTTGTGCAGAAGGGCCATAGAACTGTAGAATCAAGCATTGAAATTTGGATGTGGACCAAGAAAGAGGAGCGAAGGGAGATGATCCAGACCCAAAAGAATACTGAGAAGGGCAACTGATACTTTCAGTAACTCCTGGACCCATGATAGGAGATCATGAGGTAGGAGCATGATTAGTCAATATAATGAGTTTGGTAGCACTGTAACTATATCCTTGTTTTCTGGGCTTGGCTGTATGTCCCTTTTCTCTTCCTTATTCATATCTTAATAAGGTTCTTCTATTTTCAAATGCTTCTTGTTAGTTGGATGCTTAAATGAAGACTCCTAATGGAGAGACAAAATTCAGAAATTTCTGGGACTTTCCTAAGTGAGTGTGGGGATATGAGAAAAAATTATTGATTAGTATTCACAACTGAACCCTGCCCTTATGACCACAAAGCTACAGTTCTGAGCCACAGGTTACATAATTTTATGGTGACATCTCATTTTTAAAAATTGTCTAAGTAGATGATTATGGAACTTTTTTTAGTACTTTTCCATATGTGCTTTTAAAATGATGATATGCTTTCAAAGTCATTTGAAATTCTAAAAAGAAGATGTAGGCATGCCTAGGGTTGATGATAAACTGCATCTTCAGTGCAACTTTGATTACAAAAATAAATACATACAGTTCATCAGATTTTAGAATTTAACAAAGATGATCATATTTGTATTTGAATGAGTATGACATATGGATGTCTCAAAGTTGCTTAGAAAAAAAAAACCTAGAAAAGACAAAAATGGGTATTGTCCAAATGTTGAAATGGAAATGAATAAAGATGGAAGCAAACACAATTATTAGTCCATGCAATGGGGAAGAATTATCATTATTATAATAAATAGAACATGCCCATGGGGCATTATTCCATGATATTTATTATAATTTGCATTTAGAGAAGTCACTTTCAAATCAAGATATCAACTAATGTAAAGTTTATAAACTATGACTCCAAAAAAAGGTGATAAATTCTATAAAAATCAAAGCATACATGAAAGGATTTTTTTGCTTTTCCCTATAGAGCCATACCTTGCCTAATATTGATAAGAGATTGAAAGAGAATGTGATATTGGGTAGAACAATAATTATAAGGAAACAGGTTCATAATTATAATCCTTTGAAAAGATGATTCAAAATGATTCACCAACTAGACAACATTGTACTGGGGGCTTGTGATGTTACAATGAGGTGTGGCAAAAAGTGTTAATGACATTGTTCCCAAATGGCTTGATTAGGGTGATCTTACATAAGGTATACTTGGATTCCAGAGAAAAGAACACCAAAATAATGAAAATTAATGGATTGAAATTCTATTATTTTCTTCCTTTTCATTTATTGTAAGTATGATGTTTAAGAAAAACTAATCAGGCTATAAATTAGCAAGAAAAAGAAGTGGGAAGGTGAAGAAGTCAAGATAATTGGTTATACAACCCCTGAATAATGAAGCATTAACTACAACCAAAATTTCTATCCTGGGCCCTGAACTGATTATAATTTTGCATAAAGGCATAGATGATACAGTAATCAGATTTTCAGATGAGATGAAGATGGGAGGGATCACTAGTATATTGGAAGATAAAGTCTTGATCCAAAAAGTTCTTGGCAGGATAGAATGATAAAATGAAATTTAACATAAAACAAATGTAAATTTCCAACTTGGGTTTCAAAAGATCAACTTCATAAGTATAGAAGGAGGAAGCATAGCTTTATAAACACTCCTGGGGAAAAAAGATCCTATTGCTTGAGTGGAATACAATCTTGATATGGGTCAACAATATGACATAACTGGCAGAAAAGGTAATTGTTTCCTAGGGAGCAAAAATATAGCCTCTCTATATAGGGTGATGATAGTTTTGTAGCCCTTTGTCCTGCTAAAATCACATATGTTGTGTTGTATTTAGTTCTGGTCAGTACATTGTGAAAAGAGTATAATAGCCTGGAAAAGTCCGTTAAAGGGTGACCAGGATGTTAAGTAGATATTTGGGGGGGAGGGGAAATGGGGAAAATAAAGGATATAGCAAGGGTCCTCAAGTATTTGGAAGACTATCCTGTAAAAAAGATTAAATCTATGCTTCATCCCATAGGGCAAAACTAGAAGTGAGTGAAAGTTGTAGAGGCAGAAATAGGTCTGATGTATAGAAAAAAATTCCCAACACTTAGAGCAAAAAGTGGAATGTGCTACCTAGGGAGGCAATGGGCCCCTCTTCTTTGGTGGTCACCAAGCAGAGGCTTAATGATCACTTATCAGTCATGTAATAGATGAGATTCTTGAAGCAGGTGTGGATTGCCTGGACTAGCTGACTTCTGAAGTTCCTCAACTTCTCTTAGATTTCATGGTTCCATGAATACCAATAAATTCGATTTTGCATGCTACTGGTTGTTGAGTTGTTTCAGTTATGTCTGACTCTCCATGACCCCATTTAGGGTTTTCTTGGCAAAGATACTGGAATGGTTTGCCATTTCCTTCTCCAGCTCATTTTCTAGATGAGGAACTGAGACGAATAGGATTAAGTGACTTGCCCACGGTCACACGGCTAGTAGGTGAGGTCACATTTGAACTCAGATCCTCCTGACTCCAAGGCTCTAGCCACTCGGCCACCTAACTGCTGCAATCTTGTATAAGTGCATCCTACCATAGCAGCACCATTGTGTGTTGTAAGTCAAGATTGAATGACAATTTGGAGATAAGCAGAAGGGTGACATTGCTGGGATAGGAATCTCTGAGAGAACTATCAGCAACGTTCTCCTTGCTTTTTTTGGGGTGGGGGTGTAAATCACAAATTCCAGCTTATATATGTATGTTGTAATGTCCTGATATAATAATGCATCAGTACAACACAGCATACTTGCCTTCAGCATCCAGGTGGCCTAAAACTGGTCCTGAAATCGGGAAGACCTGAGTTCAAATACAGTATCAGACACTAACTCTGTGACTTGGGCAAGGCACTTAGCTTCTATCTGCCTCAGTTTCCTCAACTCTAAGATGAAGGATAATAATAGCACCTCCCTTCCAAGATTATTTTGAGGATCAAAGGAGATTATATTTGTAAAGCTCTTAGCACAGTCACTGGAACAAAGTAGGTACTTGATCAATACTTGTTTACTTTCTTCAAGCTTTAAATTTATTCCCCTTTCCCCTTTCTCCTTAGTCTTGCATCCCTTAACACATATTCTTCCTTTTCTGTTACACTTCAGAACATAAAAAGCCACTCCAAGTTGCCTAGCCTAGGAGGCTGTCATGTTTTTCTTCAATTTCCCCCAACACTCCAGGAGAAATGTTACATATGCTAGGAGTCACTATGCCATCATACTGAAGCTCCTGTTAGAGTTTTGTTCCTTTTGTATGGGATAGCTCTACCCTTCAGTGATTTCTGGGATGGAGTTTTGCCCAGAGTAGTTTCCCAGCAATGTAATTAGTGCCAGGGGAAGGTCTGCTGCTGTCTCTTGTCTGTTTATTGTAGCCTGACAAACCACTTTTTTTACAGTAACAAAAGGGAGATATTTTTAAAGCTAGACAACTACAGGAAATGTAAATCCTCTCGAGGTTAGTAATTGAATACACCCTTGAGAAGTCTTAAGTAGAAGACTGTCTGATTGATTAGTTATCTTTTTACATTGTTATAATTTCCAAATGAGAGTTCCTTACCTCTTTTGTGGTGATTGAGTCATTTCAGTCATGTCTGACTCCCTGTGAGAACGTTTGGAGTTTTCTTAGCAAAGAACTGGAGTGGTTTGCCATTTCCTTCTCCAGTTCATTTTACTAATGAGGAACTGAGGCAAATAGGGTAGAGTGACTTACCCTGGGTCACACAGCTAGTAAGCACCTGAGGCTGAATTTGAACTCAGGTCCTCCTGACTCCAGGCCTGGCACTCTATCTATTGTGCCACCTAGCTGCCCTATGTTAAGGTACACCAAATAGAGCTTAGGACAGGTACTTAGGACAGTCATAAAGTGCTATACTTGGATACATTTAACAAGTGAGAACTTGATTGTTCACTAGCTATGAACAAGGTCTGGACAACTCCCTAGGTGGTACAGGCACTCCACTTGGGAGAATGGATGAAACTTGGTCATGTTCTTTGGACTATCTAGAAATTATCAAGCTGGCCTAGGCCCAAGAGATTTGCACGTCTGGTTGCAGGGAAGAGAGAGAGTCACCCTTGAGAAGGAAATGCTTGGGAGAAGAGTAGAAAAAACCACCTCAGCCTTCCATAGGTCTCCTCCCTGGAGGGGTAGGGTGTGAGGCAAGGGACAAAGTTGACCTGACTTGAAAGTTTTTAAGAGTCAGGGAGATTTTGAATTTTTTTATTTTTTAATTGGTGCCCCAACACTGTCCCTGAACAGCAGCAGATGGTGGTGGTGTCCAAATAAAGAGCCAAGGGAACACTGGACGAGGTGAAGAAAGCTGATTCAATTTCAACAGAAAAACTATACCACAACTAAGACTAATATCTGCGGGGGGGAGGGGGAATGCTCCAATAAAAAGACTTCCAGGAATTGTGAGTTACCCCCTTAGTCACATTTGATCTAAGCATAAACTTATTTTCTTCTGCTCTTTGTGTATACTTGTAGGAGAATGTGTCACAGGTACTGGGGGATGACGTGTTTTCTATCAACTGTTCTATATCACTTTAGTAAATAGCTCCTTATAAAAGTGAATTAAGTTTGGCTGACTAAATGGCACCAACTTCTACTTACAGGAAGGGGAGCATACCAGGTAGGATTCATGAGACAGAACATTAGAAAAGATACTCCCAATCTTTCAGGGCTACCCCTAGATTCTTAGGGGATTTTGTACTGGTGACTCCATTTAGCAATGAAAGTAAAAGTTAAGAGAATAAGTGCAGAGTATGTATTACTGTGGGAATGCTGGTGTATCTCTAGTCTCGTCATTATTGTTAAGAATTATATTTTTGTATTTTCCAATTTTTTGAATTGTAAATTGTATTTTCGGGGGTGGCTAGGTGGCGGAGTGAGTAAAGTGCCGGCCCCAGAGTCAGGAGGACCCAAGTTCAGTTCCGGCCTCAGACATTTAACACCCACACAAAAAAAACTAGCCATGTAACCTTAGGCAAGTTACTTAACCCTAATTGCCCTCCAAAAGGCAAAAAAAAAAAAAAAGAATTGTATTTTCAATTTAAATGAGTCAATTCTAGTGGATTTGCTTGTTGGAAATTTCCCTAAAAACCCATATGTTTGCTAGTCCTCATTAAAAATCTCTTTCATGCACAATTTTCTCTCTTTATTAAATGGTGTTCATTTGGCCCAGCATCCCGTGACCACGGTTTAAATATTTCATGGATGTTGACTGCAAATAGAAACCCTTATCTTTTTGATACCAGAATTTTCTCAGTGTTGCTATACAGAAGTGATACTTGGAATACAATATTCTCTAAAGAATTGAAAATGGATATCACACAGAGAGTAATGGAAAAGAACATGGTGGGTGTAAGCAGGCTGAAATATACAATGAAAGAGTTTTAAAGAAGACCATAAAGGAAAGGTGTTATCAGTTACACATATGTCAGGAAAAGAAGAGGGACAGGTCACATGGTAAAGGTGAGGGATGAAAAGTACACAGCCCAAGTGCTCCAATGGCATCTTTGAAATCTTGGGAAAAAGCAAGAGAATATAAGAAAACAAAACTCTGGCATGTTGGATGTACCCCTGTGTTGAAATTATGAGAGTTTATAGACAAGAAACATACAGGATGGGCAGACTTAGATGGGTTGCTCTCTCCATCATGAAAGGAAACATCCAAATGGATGAGATCACAAATGCATTTGAATAATTAGTTTTTGTTAAGTGTTTTGATTCTTTCAAATTTCCTACTTAGAATGACAGATAGGAGAGAGGGGCAGGGAACAAGCATTTTTTAAAGTGACTACTAAGTTTCAGGCATCATGCTAAATGCTTTACCAATAATATTTCATTTGATCCTCACAAAAACCTTGTGAGGTAGGTGCTATTGTCATCTTCAATTTACGGGGGGTGCGGGGGAGAATGGAGGGAGAAAGAGGTGAAGTGTCTTTTCTAGGATCTCATAGTTAACAAGATTTTGAGACCAAATTTGAAATTGGATCTTCCTGACTCTAAGCCCAATGCTTTTTCCATTTGGATTCAGTTAAAAGAACCAGAGGAAGTCCTTCAAAACATTGGATGGAATATTTATGAATGATTTATGGAAAGATATGGACAAGAATTACATGGGATCAGATAATGGGGCTCTAAACCAATGAAGGGGTTATCAACATTGATGATATCAAAATATCTGAGTATTCTTAGGTGGTGTTTGAATGAGGTTGTTATGAAATTAATTTTGCAGCAATAAAAGAGCTGTCGTGTCAAGGGCTACTCGTCTCTTGTTTTTTTTTTTTTCCTCATACTCCATACAACAAAGAATGCCTGCAACTATTATCAATATTTAAGCCCTTAATTATATAAAAATAGACACTTGTCCTTAATATTAATGAATAAACAGAAATTCTTTTACAAGAAGACACTTCTTATTGGGGGATGTGGGAATACCAGTGATTCTACGATCTTATTTTTTCTTTAACTATATTCTCAAAGCATAAGGGAAGCATGATATAGTAGATGGAGAATTGGTCTTCGAGACTATTTCTCAGAAGAGATCTAGAGAGATCTGGGTTCAAGCCTCTGACATAAAGTAACTATGTATGGACTCAATGCCCATGGCAACTCCTTAAAAGAAGTTATTATTTTGCTCCATGATAAAATCACAAATTCAGACCCACCCAATCCTTCTCCCCCTATAAAAATCCTTAGCATGCTGGTGTACATATGCATGGCAAAGACATAAAAGCCTAAAGCTAATACAACATAGGTGTAATGAAGTCACACGTGCTTCAAATTCCATCAAGCTACTGAACTAAAATTAAGGTTTAATCTACATGACACTAATACAACTGGGGAGACAAGGAAAAATTTAAGCAATTAGTTGTTTTGTCTAGAGGAATTAAAAACATGATTGATTTTTTTCATTAATTTTTTTAAACTGAATTTAGAAGATGTTTAGAGATCATGTTGACCACAGCACAATAAAGAGAACTCTTTCAATGAGATGGTTTTGAATTATTACCATAATGCTTTAGAAATTTAATAGTTGACCTCTATGTCATGGCACCTTTTTTCATGAGCTTTCATCCAGGCATTTAGAGACATACAAAGACTATTTTAAGACTGAGACTCATTTTCTGAAGCAGCAGATCTAGTGTCAACACTTGAGATATCTTACCTCATCCAAGTAAGACCCAGGCTTGTGATTTCAGGGTCATCCTTAGCCCTTCTCTCTTCATCACCATCTCTCCTGCACCCACTGCCCACACATCTATAATGTCTTACACATACTAAATGTTTGGGAAAGATCTGTTGAATTGAATTCAATCAGTTTCTTTATATTTATCTCTGAATTCTTTCTTTAAGGCTTAACTCAAGTGTTAAAACCATTATGATGGTTTTTGTGATCAATTCCCTTACCTGTTTCTCCCCTCTCACCACTTACTCAATTTTCTTTGTACTATACTTCTTTTATATTATACTTGTATTATATGTTCTTTGTCATTCTTATTTCTAAACATGTTTTTCTCCTAGTCTGTAAAGTAAACTTCTTGAGAGGAGATAGCATTCTATTTCTATGTATACCACCTAACAATGATTTGCAGGTAATGTTTATTAAATATTTTTTTGATTCGCTGTGACAGCATAAATTTTTTTCATAACTCAGAGAATTGAAGCCCTTTTCAGTAAAACAAATATTAGATCAGTTGAACAAATATTTATTAAGTATTTCCTATAAGGGTTTGTGCTAGACTTTGAGTACAAAAAGCCAGATACAAAACAGACCCTACTATTAAGAAAGGTATAGTTGGGGGCAGGTAGGTAGCACAGTGAGTAGAGCACTGGCCTTGGAGTCAGGAGGACCTGAGTTCAAACCCAGCCTCAGACACTTAACACAAAAAACTATCCATGTGACCTTGGGCAAATCACTTAACCCCAATTTCCCTACCTTCCCCCCTCCAAAAAGCAAAAGAAAAGAAAAGAAAAGAAAAGAAAAAGAAATGTATGCTCTAATGTGGGTATTGTTGATGAGTCATTTTTCAGTTGTGTCTGACTCCTCATGACCTCATTTGGGGTTTTCTTTGCAGAAGGTACTGCAGTGGTTTGCCATTTCTTTCTCTGACTCATTTTATAGATGAAGAGATGGAGATAAAAAGGATTAAGTGACTTGTCTGGGATTACAGAGCTATTAAGTATCAGATGTCAAATGTGAACTCAAGGAAGATAGTCCCCCTGACTCCAGGCTCTGCAGTCTATCCACTGTACCACCTAGCTATCCCTAATGGGAGTAGGAAGAGACATAAATAACTATGATACAATGAAATATGTAGTAAGTACAGAAGGGTAGTGCGAGAAATTTGAGGAAAAGACCATTTTCAGTTGATGGAGGAGGGGCCAGGGAAGACTTCATGGAGGGTGCCACAGGAAGGTGTCACCTGAGTTAAGTGAAGAAAGGAACTTCAACAAAGTGCAGCTGAGAGGGGAACCATACTGATCATGGGAAATGGCATAAATAAAAGCATGAAGATGAGAGAGCACTAGATGTCACAGATGAAGAATAATGTCACTGGCACATGGAACATGCGATGGGGAGGATTATGAGGTCAGGCTGGGAAAGAAGGCACAACCCAGATTGTGACTGAGTTTGAAAGGTGAGGATCAGATTAATATTTTATTTTGTAGGCAATATAGAGTCACTGAAAGTTTGTGAAGAGAGGAATAATAGAGACAGAGGGATAGATTAGGTCACAACATGAAGAATGGATTAGAGAGGGAATAGGGGAGGGAGGAAGATCAATTAGGATGTTATTAAACCATGCCAGGCAAAAAGAGAAGAGATCCTGAACTACAGCAGTTAAACTGAGAGTTGAAAGGAACCCTGTTACATTTCTCCTGAAGATCTTAGCCAAATTACTTGACTGTAACACATAAGCCTTCCTCTCTTCTTACTATCAACCCTCTGAAATCTGGCTTCTGAACTAACTACTCAATTGAAACTACAGTCTCCAAAGTCAACAGAGAACTCTTGATTGCCACATCTAACCCTTTTCTCAATCTTCATGACTTGATACATTTCTCAAAATGCAGATTCCACGAAGAACTCTCCAATAGAAGTGGGGAATGGGGGTAGAAGAGGAAGACAACTAAGGTATGCTATTACAAATTCCAAAGAATAAAGGTTGATGAACTGGGCTGCCATCAAAATCAAGGCTCTGGGAGGAACTCACCAAAGGGAGACATTTTTGTATAGTAATAGTTTCTCTGAACCACCCCTCTCATGATAGGGAAGAACAAGTTTGTGAGGAATTTAGGACTAGACAAATTGAGTTTGAGGCGCTATTTATTGTCTCAGTTTTACAGATGAGAAAACTGACACTAAAAGAGGCTAAGTGACTTGACCAGGGTCACACAGAGGGTGTGTGAGGCAGGATTCTAACCCATGTCTAGCACGCTACATTATCCCCACTTTCCATCAGTAGCTCTGCTTATTCTGAACTCCCCAGAACAAGAGGCCTCTGCCCAAGGCTTCCCATGGTGTGTTTTCCCCCACCCCTACTTTTCTGTTTCCTTTTCTGTAATGTTTCCCTCCAAATGATTATAAACGCCTTGAAGACAGGACATGTCTTCCTTTTTCTTATTTGTATCCCCAAAACTTAATAGGATACCTGACATATATTAAGTGCTTAATTAATGTATAGTGAATTAAATTGACTTGAATCTAATATGGCATACCGATTAGATTGAAATCCCCAAAGAAGGTCTGTAATATTGTTTCCATTGCTAATTGTTTTACTCTCAATTTTTTTTTTACTTTTGAATGACATGTCCTTGTACTTTATCTCCTGAAAATTACTATATAACTCTATTGATATCTTTATATGTTATAGATGCTTTTTCCTGTGATATCTGGCTTAGTAGGTATCTGTAAATCGCTTTCTAACCCTCCTCTTTCTTCTCAGACTAATTGTCTAAATTATGTTTTAAAGACTGCAGGCAACTATGTATTATGTATTTATTCATATATATACACACATACATATATACATATAGGTATGTGTATGTATGTGTGTTTATATATTTTCCAGCCCTTATTGCTATACTTCATCTCTAAGAATCCATCATTCCTATAGCATAAGCTGTGGTCCAGAAATCCAAAACCCAATTTCAAACACTATCTTCTTAAACAGTTTAAACAGATCTCTATTTTTCTTCTGAAACCCCTACCTTACAAAAGCAACAGTGAGGAAAATACCACTTCTGTCCTGAACTTCTTTACTTTCTTGCTTATCACTTTGTAATCCTTAGTATTGTTTTACAGATTCTTCCTGGCAGTATCATTTATGTCCACAAGTATCCCAAGAAACAAACAGTAATCAGGACTGATGAGTCCTGCACATCACAGGCTCATTTCTGAGAATGATAGCACAGTTCTCTTATAAACATGGCACATTTTATAGAGATCCCTGCAAAATTGCCCCTAACCTTCATGTTGGATGGAAGATTGGTCCTTAGTTTTCTGTCAGTCCTTTCTTGCCCTTTTTTGGGGGAGCTTTTCTGACCTATACTTGGGATAAGTCACTGTGATAAAGCCTCTGGGGCCAGATCACCTTGATCACAACCTAGCATTTCTCTTGATGTTCAAAGTCCTGTTCCCTTCGATTCCACCTCCCTTTCATTCTTTATTATCCAATTTGTTGATGCCATACATTGCAATGACTGCCCTGCTTTTTCTATTACTTAATTTGGATGCCTCATGAACTTCACTCTCAGGGGCAATAGCTATGCAATCACAACATTGCTTGACTCTTAACTGCCTGAAGCAGGTGGCCTTGGCTTGACAGATTTGAATCAAATAATGCTAGAAATAGAGCTCTTGGGATTAGGGACCCACCAGTTCTGGCAAATAATGAAAATGATCTCAGAAAAGATCCATTAACAGAAATGGATTATCCATCACTTACTATTACTCAATTCCTAAAAGAAAGGGAATGACTACAAATATAAATTACTTTTTTATGTAGTAGCTTAGAAGATGAAATACAAAGCTGATATTTTGATATCTTTCTTCTGACTGCATTTCACTTTGAAGGTAATTAGGATTTGAGTGATTTTATCTTCACTTCTTTATTTGTATTTATTTGCCAATAAATTAATTCATCTTTTTGTTTTAATTATCTTTACCTGAAAAGTCATGCAGAATGGGAGACATGAAAGAAAGCAGACTAAATTTGAGCTGCTGTTGTCAGGGTATACACTTGAAAAATGCATGAGCACAGAGAATTTCTAGTCTGTTTTGTGGAGAACTTTCCCAAGAAAAATGCCCTTGAGAATGGCAACCAATTGTCAAGGCTCACCAGAAATCTGCTCTGTTATGGCCAGCTAGTTTCTCAAAAGTTACTTTTTTTGGTAAGTGAATTCCTCCAAATATATAGGATGTTTCAAATATTATGGTGCAGTAGAAATATTCTATGAGCAATTCATTATTTAACAGTCTGAAAAGAAGTCACATGGAATTAAAAGCATTATCCTCAAATTCACAGTGATTTTTTTTTGCCACTGATCTCACAGAGCAATCAGGGTTATTCAGTTAAACCTTAAGGGGTAAGTCTAAATGGGACTTCCTAAACAAAACCACATAGAATCACAGAGTTGGGAAGGACTTTAGTCCTTCCATCCAGTGTAGCCCACACTGACAGGAATCTCTACACAACATATCTAACAAATGATCATCCAGTCTTTTCCCGAAGTCCTCAAATAAAAGGGAACTCACCACCTCTCAGTACATGTCCATTTTTGGACAGTTTAAATAATGAGGAATTTGATATTTTTTCTTGATGTAAAGCTTAAATTGGCCTCTTTATTACTTACACCTTATTGCTCTCATATTTACTCTGTGGGACCAAATAGAATAATCCCTTTGAGGAGATAGGTGGTATAGTGGATAGAGTTCTGGTCCTGGATTCAGGAAGATTCATCTTCCTGAGTTTAAATCCTGCCTTAGACACTAGCTCTGTGATTCTGGACAAGTCATTGAATCCTGTTTGCCTCAGTTTCCTCACTGATAAAAGTGAGCTGGAGAAGAAATGCCAAGTCACCATAGTGTCTTTGCCAAGAAAACCCCAATAGAGGAGTCAGGAGTAACTAAGGGAGACACAGATACATAAAATAAAGATCAGGAGTAGAATTTATTAGGAGAAAAAAAGCAGGGATAGTATCATGATTTCAGACAAAATTAAACCTAAAATAGATTTCATCCTAAGATTAAATATATTAAATAATTAAATTATTTTAATTAATTAAATTTATTTTAATTATTTTCCATATATTATATAATAGAATTAGATATATTAATTAAATAATTAACTTAATTAAATATTAAATAATCATAAGGGAAACTATACTGTATGTCAGCCATATTAAACAGAAAACAAAGAATACTAGGGAAAAAAAGAAAACCCCAAGTAGGCTCACAATGAGTTGAACACAACTGAAATGACTAATCAACAAGGCAAAATCCCTTTATATACAGCAATCCTTCAAATATTTGAAGACGGCTACTATCCCCTTTGCCCCCAGTCTTCTCTTTAGCATTCCTAGTTCATGCAAGAGATCCCCATGCAGCATCAGCTCAAGTCCTTTCAGTTCCCTGCTTGTCCTCCTCTGCATGCTCTACACTTAATAAGTTCTCTCTCAAACTATGGCACCCAGACCTGAACACAATACCCTGGACATAGTCTGACCAGGGAAGATGACCATGAATCCATCACCTCCTAATTTTTAGAAGTGCAGTCCTTTCTCTTAGTTAAGCCCAAGATCGCATTCACTTTTGTGGGGACATTAGTAATCACCTTTTAGACTCTATCTACATAGCCATAGGACAAACAGTAATCAAGAGTCGCTATGGAACATTCTCGAGTAAATCTTTCTAACCACAAAACTTGATTCAGGGGAACTAGCAGCTTGGGTTCAAAGTAAACTAGGGGTTTTGGATGGATCAACACTGGTGTTTATGAGTTTAAATATAAAAACAAGTATTACATTTACACAATTATATTTTGAATGTGATTAATCATCCACAAAGCTGCCTGGTAGGATTGGATATTATCTAGGTTAATAAAACTTATTATCTTATTTTTTTGGAGTGCAATTGGGGTTAAGTGACTTGACCAAAGTCACATGGCTGATTTTTGTGTTAAGTGTCTGAGGTCACATTTGAACTCAAGTCCTCCTGACTCCAGGGCCAGTGCTCTATTCACTGCGCTGCCTAGCTGCCCCAATAAAACTTATTATCAACAAACATTTAGCTATCTACTTGCATAAAGCATTTTGTGAAGGAAACAGAGAGGTACCTGTCCTCAGAGGATTTCTTGTCTACATTGAAAGACAAGATGCCCCAGTTTTCTCATGGAGTAGGAAATCTTCACAAAGAGTCATACCTGCCAGGAATACATAGAGAGGCAGCATGCTATAGTGGAAAGGTTGCCTTGGAATCTGAGTTCAAGAAGATCTGAGTTCAAGTTCCTACTAACACATACTGTCTATTTAGCCCAAGAGAGTAGTAGTTATTGCCCTCTGAGGACCCAACCTGCCAATTCCAGCAGAAGTTAGGGAATACTAATATTTTTCCTCCTCTTCCTCCTTCTTTGGATATGTTGAGTTTGACATGTTTGTAGTGTCTGCATGCAGTTAGAAATGCCCAGTACGCAATTAACCAATTTCATCTTGCAGAAAGATGAGTTTCTGAAGTTCATGGAGTACAGGAAAATAGCCAGGTGGGAAATGATGAGGTGAATTCCCAGGTGTTCTCCTCACATTGAAGATCTGGAAGCAATTCCCAGATGTTCATTCTCAGGAGCCTCAGGGACAGAAGATGTTTAGGAGGCATAAATTTCAGATTTGATTTCATCTTTCAGAATGATAGAGCCCAGAATAGCAGATGAGTAACATGGCTATTGAGTATTTCAGGGTATCAAACCCAAGTCTTCTTTTTTTCTTAGACTTTTTTTTTTTTTTTGCTTTTTGCAGGGGGGAAGGTAGGGCAATTGGGGTTAAGTGACTTGCCCAAGGTCACATGGCTAGTTTTGTGTTAAGTGTCTGAGGCCAGATTTGAACTCAGGTCTTCCTGACTCCAGGGCCAGTGCTCTAATTCACTGTGCCACCTAGCCGCCCCAAAACCTGAATCTTCTTAATTCCAGATCCAGTACCCAGAACTCTCTGTGCTGCCTAGCTGCCAGGGGATCTGGAAGAAGATGAATACTTTTCCATTTTAATGTTGAACAAATCCATGCCATTTTCCTCTTCCCCTCCATGTTTCCACTTTCAAGTTTTCATGTCCTCTGAGGACCTACAATCCAACATGCACAAACTTCTAATTCATTTTACACTTTTCTATTCTGTCATCAATCTATATTTGCAAGTCATATACTTTTCAGTCAAATAACTGCTATCTTTTCATTGTCAAATGTGTTCTTGAGAAATGTGAGGGGCAGCCAGGTGGCTCAGCAAGTAAAAGCACCGGCTCCAGTGTTGGAATGACCTGGAGATTGAATCCCGGGCTCAGACACTCAGCACCACACCCAGAAATAACTGTCTATGTAACCTTGAGCAAGTTACTTAACTCCGATTTCTCATAAAAAAAATAAATAAATGAAAAAAATGTGGAAAAACTAGAATTGCCTGCATTTGTGTGTGTGGGCAGGGAGATGGTGAGGATCAATGTGTATACATTAACTAAGGCAGCCATTGATGAAACTTTGCTTAGTGTTAAGGCTCAATGACCATTATAACGCTGTGCACGTTCTCTATAGCATTTTTCAAAGGGCCAAAAGAAGAAAATTATATAAGAAAGAAATATTGCTTTGTGTATAGGGCCAGGGGTTGAAAGATGAACATTAAATGCAAAGAACTGGTTTAGGTAGCTTTCATTCTAGTCAATAATACCAATAATACCAGAAGTCATCCAATTTCTGTATTCCCTGGAGACTTGTCTTGATGGAACTCTATGGTTTGGACTTTGTTAAATAACCCTGGGGTTTGGATAAGGCAGTTAAACCCACAAATGCCTTACTTCCCTATTGGCAATAAGAGTAACTGGCTTGAATCGCGGCTGTGTGACTGGGGTATTAGTTAGGGAGCTTAAAAGCAGCATTTCCCCAGCCATTAAGCACTTACTTCAAATGTCTTCCCTGCAGTTTGTTTCTGTTGTTCAGAAAGGAATGGCATAAAATGCATTAGCTCCCTTAGGTCCCCATAAGTTATCTCAGGCCAATGAGGCCTCATCAGGCTTTAAATGACTATACATGCAATGTAACACAGTAAGTCATAGCTTTCACTCACAATCTCACTCATCCTCAATGACTTCTCTCCAGATTGATACCTTTAGTATATTTGCACAGACTATTTCCTAGTGGCATATGGAAAGGTTTCCTGTGGCAGGATCATCCCATCTATAGCCTCACTATGGATATTCCCTCAATTGACTTTATTTCCCATTTTAACACAGTAAAATGCAATTCAACACATGTTCATTAAACATTGTGTACAAAATACCATTGCTAATATTGGAAAAGATACTGCAATACTTAGACTTCAAACTGATCAGTGATCTCATCATGGTGAGCATTTTAAGAATCATCAGATTTCAGAACTGACTTGGACCTCAGGAGAAATCCATCCAGCTCTCCAAAGAATCACTAGTACAACAGTGGTCATTGGTGCAAATGCCAGTCTCACCATTCTTTTTGCTCTTGTATAATTCTTGTTTGTATCTTTCCACTGAATCCATTTAGAGTATCCACTCCTTTACAAAAATAAATATTTAAACAATTTAAGAAGCATTAGTTGCTTATTGGTAGGCTGAATGAATATAATAGAATAATACCAACTAAATTAATTTACTTATTAAGTGCCAATCCAGCAATGGAAAGATTACTACAGAGTTAGAAAAATCATAGCAGAATTCATTTGTAGGAATAAAGGGTCAATAATTTCAAGAGAATTAATGAAAAAAATAGTAGGAAGTAAGGGGGCCTAGCAATGCCATATCTCTATAATACACCAGATCTCTAAACTAAACTACAAAATGATAATCATCAAAACAAAATCTGCGCGAGAAAAAAAAAACAGAGAGGTTAGCTCAGTGGAACACATTAGGGAAAAATCCCCTTTAGCTATAATATTTCCTCTACCCCTTATTTTCTTTTCTTTGAAACAATATCATAAGTCACTAAATCCCTCTGTGTCTCAGCAAAGCTCTGGCAGCTGCTTAAATGGGAGTGCCTGAGGGGCTCTGGGAAGCGAGTGGTGACACAGTCTCTTGATTTTGACCCAGAAAAGGACTGAGTGAGGCCCAAGGGAAGTATGGGGGTGACAAGACAGGGATGGGTTGGGAAAAAGAGATGGTGAGTATTTGCCAGCATCATCCCTAGATGGGATGGTGTTTAGCTCTCCTGGCCCCATCCTTGATTCCCTTTCCCCAAGAATAGGACAATGGGAAGTTGTGGAGCAAAAGTGGCCTTCATACTACTGTTTATCTGGGTTCTTTTGTGTAAAATATTTTTAAAAGAATTTTTTCATATAGGAGCTGAAGGGATTGAGGTGACTTGAGGGTGTTGTTTTAAAGTAAGAAGGGGTATACTTTAATTTGGGAGCTGTCTTCCACCACCCCTCCTTCCCTGTGTCTGTCTTAGTTGAACATATTTGAAAATATCAAAACTGTAAAACATTTCTTAGTATACTTTGACCTGGAAGGAAAAAAAAAAACTAAAAAGAGGGTATTTCTTTAAGGGTATAGGAAGTATACTCTCCAGACATGTGATATTGCAAAATAAAATCCTTACTCCTCTCCCCCACCCAATACAATACACAAAAACAAATGAACATAGTAGCAAAGTGTTTGTTAAATTTAAATACCCCAGCTATTGGGGCAAATAACTCACTATTTAACAAAGACTGTTGGGAAAACTGGAAAGTATGCTGGCTGAAACTAGTAAAGACAAATACGACACACTAAGATAAGTTCCAAATGGATATATTACCTTAATATTAAAGGTAAGATGAGAAGCTAGAAGAGAAAGGAAAAAATTTCCTGTCAGATCTATGAGAAGAATTTATGACAAAATAAGAGAATGAGAGGGTCACAAAAGGTAAAATGTACAAATTGAATTTCATGAAATTTTAAAAAATTTGCACAAAGCCAAATGAAACTAAAACTAGAAGAAAAGTATGTAAATGGGGAAAATATTTATAGCTAGTTTCTCTGACAAAGGTCTCATTTCTATGATATATAAGTAATTGATCCAAATTTATAAGAATAAGTGCCATTCACAAACCAATAAATGGTCAATTTATGGTCAATATGAAGAGATGGTTTTTCAGAAGAAATGCAAGCTATAAATAGCCACATGAAAAAATGCTCTTAATAATTGCAGAAATGCAAATTTTAAAACTCCCAGGTTTTACTTCACAAACATCAGATTAGCAAAGTTCACAAAGAAAGAAAATGACAAATGTGAGAGGGGATATGGGAAAAGAGGTACCTTAAAATCATTGTTGGATTTCTGAACTAGAAAACAACTCATAACTATGCCTCAAAAGCTATTAAACTGTTCATACATTCTTCTTAGCTTAGTATTGATTATTTGCTTTATGTTCTTTTTATTTTTTTATTTTCAATTTTATTTTATTTTCAGTTCTGAATTCTCTTCTTTCACCTACCTCTCTCCCCCTATGTAGAAGGCAAGAGAACAAAGTCCGCAAGAAAAAAGTTCATTTTCAATATGTATAGTCACTGTATATACCTTTTGACTCAATTTTCTATTATTTGCCACCACAAAGAGCTGCTGTAAATTTTTTGTGCCTAGGGGTCCTTTTTGTCTTTCTTTAATTCCTTTGAGGCATAAACCTTACAATTATATCACTGAGTCAAAAGGTATATACAGTTTTCTCTGAAACAATGTCCTTTATCATCTCTTACAGCACAATGGTATGCCACAAAGTCAAACACTGTAACTTGTTTAGCCATTCTCTGATTTTCTCAGAAAACTGGAAGGACTTTTATAACCAATATACAATGAAGTAAACAGTACTAGGAGAATTTTTAATAACAACAATATGGTAAAGACAAAATTTTGAAAGACTTAGCTACTCCAATGAATACAATAACCAATCACAATTTCAGAGCATCCATGATGAAATAAATGTTACCCATTATGTGGAAGAGAGGTAGTAGACTCAGAATACATATTAAGACATTTTTTTTGACATACCCAATCTAGGATTTTATTTTGCTTGACTATATACATTTGTAACAGATGATTTTGTTTTTCTTTCCCAATGAGGGTAAGTGGAAGGGATAAAAAGCAATTTTTCAATTAAAAAAAATTTAATTAAAAAAAATCAACCAACATATTTGAAGCCTTTCTCTAGGTTTCTTTCCATGAAGTGGGTATGAATGAGGCATTCTGGTTGCTCATGTGACATTCTTAGATTTTGCTACATAATAGCAATAATGATAGTTGCTTACCTTTAAAATGAATAGCTCTAGGTTTTCCCAAGCCCTTTACATACATTATCTCATTCAATTTTCTGTCTCCTTCCCTGTCACCTACAAACATGCCTATGTCTCCCTTTTTTAAAACTTTTTGGAGGGCAATTGGGGTTAAGTGACTTGCCCAAGGTCACACAGCTAATTTTTTTTTGTGTTAAGTGTCCGAGGCCATATTTGAACTCAGGTCCTCCTGACTCCAGGGCCGGTGCTTTATTCACTGCACCACTTAGCCGCCCCTGTCTCCTCCTTCTTAAAAAACCCTCACTTGATCCTATTTTTCTCACTCATTATTGTCCTATATATGTGTGTGTGTGTATATATATATAAAATTGTCTGTCCTTTTCAACTGAACTCTATTAGAATTTTCTCTACACTAGGTGTCTCCACTTCTTCTCTGCTCATTTTCTTCTGAATTCATTGCAATCTGGCATCTGACTTCATTATTTAATTAAAAATGCTCTCTATAAAGTTACCAACAATCTCTTTTAAAAAATAAATTTAATTTTTTATTTTACATATATTTATAATATGTCCCTCTCACTGTCCCACTCCACTGAGCAACATAAAAACCATTCATGATAAACATGCCTTGGGTACAGCAAAACAAATTCAATACTGCCAGTCTCTAAAACATATGTCCATCTGTGCATTTGAAGTTCGTTACAGCTTGGGCGGAAGTGAGTGGTTTGTTTAATCATCAATTTTTGGGAATTTATCAGAGTTTATCATTGTATTCATCAGACTTCTAAATTTTTTCAAAGTTGTTTTTACTCTATAATATTGTTGCCATTGCATAAATTGTTCTAGTTTCACTCACTTTGCCACAGGATCCCTAAATCTCTAAGTCTGATGGCTTTTTCTGTCTTTTTTTTTTTTTGCTTTTCTTTTTGGAGGAGCAATTGGGGTTGTGACTTGCCCAAGGTCACACGGCTAGTAAGTGTTACCCGTGTTTCCCCGATAATAAGACCTATCCCAAAAATAAGCCCTCCCCTTACTGTGTAAGATTCCTCTAAAACAAGCCCTCCCCCGAAAATAAGCCCAATTGAGATTGCTACTGTAGTGAAGGTGATCCCCTGCACTACACGCTACATTACGGTACCCTCTGTATGCACCGTCCTCCCCCCCCCCCGAAACACACGCCGCGCTCCAAGCTGCATCCAATCAGAGCTGCAGCAGTGAGCGCGTCATCCTGTTCTTCCCCAGTGATTTGCTTGCTGGCGCCATTGAGAGCAGTGCCGCGGAGGAGAGCTGAGGCAGGACAACATAAGCCCTCCCCTGAAAATAAGCCCTCTGGTGTTTTTCTTTCCAAAAAAATTAATAAGACAGTGTCTTATTATCGGGGAAACACGGTAAGTGTTTGAGGCTGGATTTGAACTCAGGTCCTCCTGACTCCAGGGCCAGTGCTCTATTCATTGTGCCACCTAGCTGCCCCTTTTCTCAGTCTTTAGGCTTATTGACCTCTCTGCAGAATTTGATACAACTGACCACCCCTCTCTTCTTCTTTATTACCTTCTCTCTATGTTTTCATGACCCTACTCTTCTCTCCTTATCTGGCCTCTCCTGCTCAGTCTCCTTTGTTGGATCTTCATCCAAGTCATGCTCATTAACTGGGGTATACTCCAAGGCTCTTTCCTAAGTCCTCTTCTCTTTTGCTTCTAAACCTCTCTCACAATGATCTCAGCTCACAGGTTCAATATCATCTCTATGCAGATATTAGACATATATCTAGTCCTGATCTCTTTCCTGCCCTCCAGTCTCCAGCTTCTTAAACATTACAAATTGAATGACCTAAAAGTATCTCAAACTCAACATCTACAAAAGACAACTCATGTTTTCCCTCAAACCATCTTCCCTTTAACTTTCCTATTACTGTCAAGGACACCACCATTCTCTCATGCTTTCAAGCTCCCAACCTTGATGTCATCCTCAATTCCTTGCTTACATTCATCTCATATATTCTGTTGTCAAATCACATTTTAAAAATTATTTTATTTGTAATTTGTGGAATAAAATAAGTATTTCTATAACAGTATAATAAAAAGACATTTCACATGAAACTGCAAATCTATTATGTACAACTTGCTATTCCTTTTAAATATATAATAAAGTTATCATGTAAATTTCTTCTTTTTTCTTCCCACCTGCCCCACCCAAGAGATAGCTACCATTTAGCCATAAATAGGCATCTATACGTAAAATTACTCTATACATACTTCTAGTTATCAGTTCTTTCTCTAGATGCAGATAGCATCTTTTTTCATATGTCCTTTATAGTTAATTTGGGTATTTATAATAGTCAAATGAACTTATTTGCTCAAAGTAATTATTAAAACAGTATTTCTGCTACTATACACAATGTTTTCTTGGTTCTGCTCATTTCGCTTTTATTTCGTGTAAGTCTTTCCATGTTATTCTGATGGTTGAGTTTCTCATTTCTTATAGCAGAACAGTATTCCATCACAATCATATACCACAACTTGTTCAGTCATTCCCCAAATGATAGGCATCCCTGCAAGTTTCAGATATTTGCCACTGCAGAGTGCTGTTATAAATATTCTAGAACGTATACATTCTTTTCCTTTTTCCTTGTCTTTGGAAATAGACTTAGTGGTGGTATTGCTGGGTCAAAGCATAGAGGCAGTTTATTAACTCTTTGTGCATAATTCCAGATTGCTCTCCAAAATGGTTGGATCAGTTTACAATTCCACCAACAATGAATGTATCCCAATTTTTCTACATCCCCTCCAACATTTCTTGCTTTCCCCTTCAATTATTTTAGCCAATCTGGTAGGTATAAAATGATATCTTGAGGTTGTCTTAATTTGCATTTCTCTAATCAATAATGATGCAGAGTATCTTTTCATCTGACTATAAATTGTTCTGATTCCTTCATTGGAAAACTGCGTATTCATATCCTTTGATCATTTATCAATTGGGGAATCACATTTTTTTTAACCTTTATAACATCACTTGTATACTTCCCCTTCTTTCCACTTGCACAGTCACCCCCTATATTAGAATTTCATAAAATCTTACCTGGACTATTTAAATAGCCTTCCAATTGATCTCCCATGCTCAAGTCCTTCCCTACTTTAATCTATCTCCCACTCAGTTGTCAAAGAGATTTTCCTGAAGCATAGATTTTCCATATATAATTGCATGTGTTATTTGAATTTTCTCCTTCATTAGAATGTAAGCTCCTTAAAGGCAGAGACAGTATTTTTGCCTCTTTTTGTATCCCTAGTACTTATCATGGTGCCTAACACACAGGAAGCTCTTAATCAATGCTTATTGACTGGCTGACACCAAATATCTCTCCCACTGTTTTTTTAGGTCATTTACAACTTTCATTATTTGAATATTCTGCTAGCCAAGATTTATAACCATATTGGGGAGAATATTTTACTTTCAAGATACCTCTGTATTTCAGAGATCAATTTGGGGTCATCATAACTACTATATAACTTTCCAAATGCAATCTAGCCAACTTTCAACATTTTATTCAATTTTAGCCTTAACATATTATACATTTTGCAGCACGTGCCTCAAATATACATACACATATGTACATATGGCATATAGCCATATAAAACCATGAACAACATATTTATTCATACACACATATATACTTGTATGCATACATACACGCATGTATGCATATATACTCATGTACTCAATCACTCAATGAACTGGGCTTTCAGCTGAATGATATAGTCTGGCACCTAAAAGTTTTCTTGTCTACTGGCTGCTTCTCTATTGAATACAAACATGCCCAAGTCTCTCAAATTCTCAAAAAAAAAAAAAAACCACCAAACCTCTTGCTTGGTACATCCATCCCCGTTAGCTATCATCCCTTCTCATCCCATATCCCTTCCCTCTGGTGGCTAATCTCCTCGAGAATCAATGCTTCCATTTACTTTCCTATCACTCTTTTCTCAACTGTCTACAGTATGGATTGCAACATTATCATTCAAATGAAACTGCTTTCTTCAAAGTTACCAATTATTTTATAGAGCTAGAAAAGAACAAAATTCATCTAGAAGAACAAAAGGTCAAGAATAACAAGGGAATCAATGAAAAACACACGAAGGAAGGCAGTTTAGCTATACCAGATCTCCAATTGTATTACAAAGCAGTAATCATCAGAACAATTTGGAGCTGGCTAAGAAATAGAATTATTGGTGGAACAGATTAGGTACACAATACACAGTACTAATTTAATGTTTGCTAAATGCAAACATCAAGCTTATGGGGAAAGAAAATTACTGGGAAAACTGGAAAGCACTTTGGCAGAAACCAGGCACAGACCAACATCTCACACTATATACAAAGATAAGGTAAAAATGGGCACGTGATTTAGACATAACAAGTGATATTATAAACAAATTAGGGGACACGGAATTGTTTACTTGTCAGATCTATGGATAAGAGAAGAATTTGTGACCAGATAAAAGATAGAGAGCATTACAGGATGTAAAACAAATAATTTTCATTACATTAAAAAGTTTTAGCATAGAATTTCCAATGTTCGCTTCATTGCCGAATCTCACGACCTGTTCCCAATCCTCATCCTTTTTGACCTCCCTGAAGTCTTTGACACTGTCAGTCACTCTCTTCTTGATTCTCTCTTTCTAGGTTTTTGTGAAATTATTACCTCTTTGTTCTCCCACTTGTAGGAACATTCATTCTTGATCTCCTTTGCTGCATTTTTGTCCAGGTCACATCACACCCACTAACTGTGAGTATCTCACAACCTTGAGCCTCTTCTTTTTCCCCCCCTCTATATTATTTCTCTTGGTGATTTCACATGGATTCAATTATTTTATCTATGCAGATGATTATATGGTCCACTTATCTGGCCTACAATTCTCTCCTAATAGCCAGTTTTGCATCTTCAACAACCTGTTAGACATCTTGAAATGGATGACATGTGGACATCTGGCTGAAAAAAAATTCATTATCTTTCCCCCAAACTCTTTGCCTCTTCCTAACTTACTTATTGCCATCAAGGTAACTACTATTCTCCTATTCACTCAGTTCACAGCCTAAGTGTCATTCTGGACTCCTTTCTCTGACATCCCCATATACTAAATATTGCCGAGTTCTATCGTTTCTTCCTTTGCCACATTTATCATATAGGTCCCCTCTCTCCTCTGACACAGCAACCACACTGGTATACTTCTCACCTCATAGCTGGACTATTGCAATAGCCTCATGGTTGGTCTCCCTATCTCAAATCTCTCCCTGTTCTAGTCCATTCTCCACCCAGTACTTGAATTGATCTTCCTCCAGTACAGGGTAACCATGTTACTCTCCTATTCAATAAACCCCCATGGCTCCCTATTATCTCCAGCACCAAATATAAAATCCTCTAACTTTTAAAGTACTTTATTACATGGCCTTTTCCTACCTTTTCAGTCTTCTTATACTTTACTCCCTATCCATGTATTAATTACACAAGACCCTCTGCCTCTTGACTCCATGTATTTTTACTGGTTGTCCAACATGCTTTGAATTCTCTCATTCTTCATCTCTATTTCCAACCTTCCCTGGCTTCCTTCAAGTCTCAGCTAAAATCCTATCCTCTTCAAGAAGGCTTTCACAATCCTTCTGAAAAGGGTCATCATAAAAATGAAGAGGGTCACCATAAAATGATGAGGTTTAGGCTAGGGGTGCTTGATATCCCAAATACCAACATGCTGGGTCCTGCTGAATGAATTCAACTCAAGTCTTCTCTCAGCCAAATAAAAGCAGTTTATCAAAAGTTTGACATATTGGGTAGACTCTTAAGGAGCCTCAGTATCTGTAAAGCTTGTGCTAGAAAATTCTATGGTGCTCTCCCACACTTGGAGTCAAGATAGGGTCTTATATACAGAAAGGTTGTGGGAGGAACTTAGCGGTGGTCTAGGGGAGGAGTTTGGGGAGGGTCTTCAGGAGGAATCAATGAGGTCAGACTCCAGTAAATGAGTGATTAAGGGTGGGAAGTTGCTGGGGGCTACCTGGAGACCATAGATAATGGTGGGCTAGGCCAGTTCAAGGGTGTAACAGTTGATTTGGGTATAGACATTTTGGGAGTATCAGGGGTGGGGGCTAGCTGGTTAATGGAGGGCCAAGCTAGTAACAAAGGTTTGGGCTGAGCCACAAGGCTTATGGCCTCATGCAAATGCCTCATCAAATGGGAAGATTCAATCAGAGTTCAAGGGGGTTCCCAGAGCCTGTACCTCATCACTTCTACTTCTTAGTGCTTTTCCTCTGCACTTATCTTCAATTATTGTGTATATGCTTTGTTTGTATATTGTCTCCCTACTTAGATTGTGAGATCCTTAAAAGAAGGGATGTTTTTTTTTAACCTTTCTTTGTATCTATAGCCCTTAGCACAGGGCCTGGCATTTGGTAGGCCATTAATAAATGTTACTTGACTGACTGTATATTTATTACAAGGATTTTGTTTACCTTTTTCCCCATAGGATTAGGAGGGAGGGGAGAAAAAAATAGATTTCTGATAACTTAAGCAAAGTAAAATTTGATTTATAAAAATAAATTCATAAGGAAAATGAAAGCAAAGTTTTATGTGTAGTCTAAGGCAAAAAGATTATTTCTAACTAGGCATAGGTGGAAGGGTACTTCATAAAGGAAAAAGATTATAAAGGATAAGCATGTGAAGAAGGGAGACATTCTAGGCATGAACAAAACCATGAAAATGAGATTGGAGGCACGTACAGATTTAGCTGTAACTTAGAGAATATGGAGGGTAACAATATGACCTGAAACTATAAAGACAAGGCAGTTCCCAAATTATTGGAAGGCTTTGAATATTTTGCAGGAGTTTAAAGCAAACTTCTGAAAAATTATGAGCACTGTCAAAACATCTATTTAATCTCTGAGCCTGTACTTCTTTTTCCCTAGTCCTCTTAAAAAAAACCACTGTGTCTGGCCAAAGATTCTCCAACTACCCATAATCTGTGGTCATATGTTATCTGTGAATCAGGCTGTCATTTGACTGAATTCTTCAATGATTTCTCCCCCTTACACTCAATCCAGCATCTTCTTTTCCTTTATACAATGAATAGGTTTCAATTCAATTTTTTCTGGTTGCCTTCACACTAAGAAAACCAAAGTGAGTTTCTATTTTCAAGCCTGATGTTATATCATAACACAGTGCATGCACACACACACACACACAGACATACACAAATATGCACTATATTGAAAGCAGAATTTCTACTATACTTCTGCAACAGTAGTTGTGATAGAAGGACATTTCAAATTTAATCTGTTTCAGATTCATTACAAAAAATGTAGGGAAAACGTTGTTTTTTAGAAGAAGTATTGTGCTCTTTCTCAGTCCTAAATGTGTGGAAGTCATGTTGATGGTTGAGATATGTAAATTGCATTCCACTAGTATTAATGCAAGTCCTTTGAGGAAAGAGTTTTTATCAGAATCAGTGTAGTAGAACAAAGAGAAAACAGAAATTAGAAGACATGGATATAAATCTTAGCTCTATCCTTTACTTATTATGTGACTTGGGACAAGTCTTTTCACTTGTCTAGACCTAATTTACTTAATCCATAAAATGGGTGTTTGTGGAAAAGAGGGAGGTTTCAAAAAACAAACTCTAAAATCCTTTTTAGCTCTAAAGTCCATGATCTTAACATTTTTCTCATAGCACACATTTTATTAATTTTTATATTTTATCTAATGATGCAAAAAAATAATTTGACTTTACTTTCTCATCCTATGTAATTCCTATCCATGTCTTCTTATAAATCACCCTAAATGGTTCTGTTACTAACTCAGGGTTAGTAAGACAATACTCCAGATATTTATGTCTACTGTTTTTCATTCTTTCTGTCATAGCCAACACTAGCTAGGACCTTATCTATGTCCTACTAGCCCTATGACCTCTGCTGCTGGGTTAAAAAAATAAACCTCTCTTGTTCTGGTTTCAATTTATAGTATTCTTCTCATCTTTATCTTTGCTTCTAAGTACTGTTTGTTTTATTCAAACCAATTGATGATTTGATTCTATAAAGACAGGTGATTTTGAAGCAACAGCTACCATATGTCAGCCATTTTATGTCCATTAAGGCATAATCAGTTTTACATTTTATGCTGTCATTCCGTATTCAACCTTCCAGTCTCTTCTGACATCTTTCTTGAAGTAATCTATGATTTATAAGCATACAGTTTCTGAAAAGCCTCTTTCATTTCTTGATTCTGAACCATATTTTCCAATATTTCTTCTGTTATTCCCCCAGTTTTTGTAGTAAAAGACTGAAGATCAAAGTAAAGTTATTTTAATTTGGATAATATTGTTAAATTATTAATAGAATTTCTTTATTTCTTCAAATTATTTCATAAATACTGGTACAGAAGCCACATCTTCCTTAAGGTGCATTGGCTTGTACTCACTGGATATATGGTAAGGAGAGATAAATAAGTAACCCATAAAAAGAATTTTCTTTTCTCCTTTGTCCTTTTGATGAAACTGCCTTCATCAACAACTTTCTTTCACCCCTCTAAGGAGGACCTTTCAATGACATCTTCTTTATGTTTTCTGGTTTCATGTATAACAAAGATATCAGTCCTTTATTTTTCCTTCTGTAGTGTATAAACTCAAAGGTCACTGGACCAAGAATGTATGTGAAGAGTACCAACATTAAATTATTATTTATAGTAAATCTAAAAACTTTTTGAGTCTTAGAAGCCTCTGCCTTATTTTTCTATCATTCTGTCAACATCAATGGGGAAACACAAGAGTGGGGGCCATTTTATATTTTTCAAATATTTCACTCTGGGTTTTTCTTCTCCCTCAGCGATTTTAACTCTGTAACATAGACACAGCCCAAAACTAGCAATGATAAAAACAGAAACCACCATTTGCTCTTTGTGGGGGGAAAGCAATGTGGCCCTAGGATCATCACTAGGCATGATGCGAAACATCCAAAGAAGATCCTCATTTTTACTCAAATTTGAATTATTTCTCTTCTTCCCTTCCTACTCTACCCTCATTTCTTTGCTTTCTTCTTTGACTTGTTGGGCCTTATACCCTACTTGAACCTTTCCCAGGAAGGTGACCTAGACTTTTTCTGCATCAATTCACACAAAAAATGTATCCTCTATGTGTGTTACTCCCTCAGAATCTTATTTTTCCCCTGTCCAAAGAACTTGCTAGTTAACTCACTACATTTTTCCATGCCAATGGGAGCTCACGGTCCCTCTTCTCCCATGTGTATATTTAATATTATCTTTCTAGATATATCTATAGATATAGGATATCTATCTAGATTTTGTAGAAAAAGGAACAAGGAGAATGACAGGTAAAGTGACTTGTCCAATGAAACATAGCAAGACAATGTCAAAGGCAGGATTGGAATCCAGAGTTCCTGAATTGTCTCTTCCCACTTTACTGCACACATCATCAGATTTCTGAAATTGTGGTTTGGCTTTAGGTACAAATTGGCACTGCCTTCTAGTCTCATAAAGTTCACGGAATGACTTCTTAACCCCAACCAATTCTATCTATTTCACAGTCAACAAAATCGACTAGGTTGTGAGGGAAGCAGCTTGATTGCTGAAGCAATTTCCACAGACTGAGTTTTAGACCTCAAAGGTGATCCAGCCTCTGATTCTGAAATGGAATGCTTTGCCACATAAGAAATACATGCAAAAATTATTTTTGTGACTATTACATGTTATCATTTTTCATAATGATACTCAGGTTAATAGCCACACGTTTAATCATGTAACAAGTCTGCAACTGGCAAGAAATGGAGGTGATTTTTTTCTTTTTAATGCTAAAACACTAAGATATGCAAAGTTACATTAAAAATGCCTGGGATGTGCAAGTCATTGTTTACAATGGTCTAAAACCGTTTTACTGGCATGAGTATATTTATTGAGATAGCATTTGTGAAGAGCAATCATTACTTTTCTCTTCATAGGTGAGAAAACTGAGGCACATAAGTTCAAAGTTTGCCCAAGATGACAAAAAGTTTATGATGAAGCAGGTATCGAATCCATACCTTAAGGTACCTAATGGACAGAGTACTGGATTTGGAGTCAGAGAGACCAAAATTCAAATCTTAATTCCAATCCTTTCTACGTTGGTGGTTCTGACTTCCCAGCTTCACTTTCTTCAATGATAAAATTGGGAAAATAAGAATACCTCCTTCCCAGGATTGTTGTAAAGATCAAGTGAAATAATATGTGCAAAGTTCTTTGTAAACCTTAAAGAGTAATTTACTAGCTATTATTATTATTGTCTTACTTCCTGAGGTCAAACTACTAATCCATATTGCCATATCAATTCATTTCATCTCAACTCAATTCATCAAACATTATTTGTATCAAGCATATGCAAAACATTATGGTAGGTGCTGGAGATAGGAAGTGGAAAGAAAATATAGCTCTTACCCTCAAGGAACTTACAGTCTAATGGAAGTGGGAAAGGTGGGAATAAAGTATCACCTCAGTATATTACTGAATAAGCTGAATATGAGAAAGGCAAATGAAAGGCCCTGAAATACCTCATTATAAATTGGAGAACTAGGAGAAAGCCCTTTAAACTTGGAGGATCAGAGAAGGAGATGTCATTTGATTTGCGCACTAAAGGGAAAATGGAATTCTAAGAACTTAAGATGGGGTGGGCTTCTTTTTCATATGTGTGGCATGGTCTGGGGCAAAGAATTATGGGAAGATATCTGGAACATGTCTTTGGTCACTGACTTGTCAGTTTTTCACGTAGATGCTCACGTGGCCCCCACCACACCAGAACGTGAGTACAATGCTCATGCTGATTGACTGGCAAAGATTGCTACTGAACATATTGTCCCTACTTTGACAACAACTGATGATCCGGTATTAGCAAAATGGGTCCACCAAACAGCAGGCCATTTGGGGGTCCAGGCCACACACCAGTGGGCACAAGATCGCGGTATTAGTATCTCTCATTCACTGTTAAAACAGATAGCAGAAGAATGTCATATATGTCAATTGGAAAAGAAGCGAACTGTTCCTCGGGTAGTAACTGGAGAGATAGCAAGAGGAAAAGTCCCAGCCCAAATCTGGCAAATACATTATATTGGTCCACTACCACTGGATAAAGGATGCAGATTTATATGTACTTGTGTTGATACCTATTCAGGTGTACTAGTAGCTTGTCCTTATAAGAATGCAACCCAGAAAAACACTTGTAAAACTCTAGATCTCATAAGTCTATATTATGGAACCCCAATGCAGATTCAAAGTGACAATGGGTCACATTTCAAAGGCAATGAAATGAAGAAGTATTGTATACTAAACCATATAGAATGGATATATCATATTCCATATTATCCAGAAGCATCTGGGTTGATTGAAAGAATGAATGGATTACTGAAAGGACAATTGAGGAAGTTAAGTTCCAATAATTCATATCAACATTGGAAGGATAATTTGTTCATGGCTTTGCGTAATTTGAATAATAGACCATTGGGAGGAAGTACACCTCTAGCCAGAATGATGACCCCCAATCTGCAAATTAGTAAACAATAAGCACACAAGATCCCAAATATTGAGTATTGGCCCTTGAGGCCAGATGTCCCAGCACCGTACCCAGGACCACCTGGTTCAGTGGGGTATGATTTACATTGTTTAGAGGACTTTTGGTTGGACAGAAAAGAAATAAGAAAAATCTCCACTGGGATATGCATAAGAATCCCTAAAAATCACTTTGGACAGATTTTACCCAAATCAGGATTAGCAGCTCAAGGAATACATGTATTGGCTGGAGTAATAGATTCTAATTATCAAGGAGAAATTGTTGTAACATTCCAGAATTTAGGTGAAGGGCCCATACAGATTCACAAGAATGATAGGATAGTTCAAGTGATTATCATTCCTTGTAAAACAATGCCACTTGTAAAAACTGACCCTCCTTCCAAAATAACTGTCACAGGAACTGAAGGATTTGGTTCTACTGATAGAATAAAATCAGGAGCTAAAGTATGGGTAAAACAGAAGCCAGATGATGTTCCAAAGGCTGCAGAGATTATAGCATATGGGAGGGATAACACTGTAACTATTGTTTATTCTGGAGAAGATGATTACAAAATTGTACCCTTAAGTCATTTATTCTACCGTGAGTGAGGCTGTGATAGTCTGGTTATTGTCTCTTTGCTTTTTCTTGATTTTTTGTTTGTTCACCTTGTTTGTTAGATTTGTTTCCACAGGCTTGGTACCCTCCATCTGTAGATGCCTGATAGCTTAAGCTGGATGTCACCCCCTGTCTGCAACTGTGATGTGTCACCCTTGGACCTGGCATCAAGCATATTAAGAACTGACCTCTCAAATGGGACCCCTTAGGACAGGGACAGCTCTACATCCGATTTCAGCAGCAAGTAGCCATAGAAGAAGAGATCTTCACCCCTTACCACAAGATTTTGGGGCCCCATTTGTTTGGGGTGGGGGGAATGATGGGGAGCTTGTGCTCAAGCCCCACCCTAAAATATGGTTTTCTGTGTTTATTGTGTGCTGTTCTTGTTATATTGTTGTGAAATTTTGTTGACACCAGTTATTCCTACTGTATTTTTGCCAAGTAAGGGACATGAAAGATCTTGGGGCCGAATGTAAGGGTTATGGGATTTAAAGATCTTCCATGCCCCATTGGACTTGCTGACGTAGCAGGAAGGGGCGGAGCAAGAGGAAGCGGAAGCCAAGCTAGCGTTCCTGCGGTGGCTGGCAGTGGTGGCGACGGTGGCAACAGCAGCAGAGGCAGCGGCAGTGCAAAGCCCTTTTTGACTTAGCCAGAATTTCTGCTAAGGACTCCTGCTGAGGACTGCCAGGGTCCGGAGCTGCTGAGAGCGCGCTTCCTGGACGCTGGGTGGTTGCTGTGAGTGGGGAGAGGAGGACCTTTGCCTGAGGTAGCCTGTTCTGTTTTAAAGGCTTGAAAATGTGGGTGCTTTCTATTTTATCTACCTGTGCCAATATCATAACTACTCTGATGGCTTTCACTTTCTGGTTTTGGGACTCAGTCTTTTGGTATCTTAATAAATTTTCTAGTTTATTTCCCCATATGGCAAGCATGACGTATTTTGTAATGGATAATTATATCAGCATATTTGTAATCTCCATAGGCATTGTGAATATGGCATTGCTGATACACATGGTTAGAGGGAAGGCATGAGAGTAAGTGAAGAAAGGATGTGAATAAAGGGCAATGGGTAAGCTAGACTAGGTATAATATAAGGTTTTTGAAGGGGAATAGTATGAGATAAAAGTGGAAAGGTAAATAAGGCAGATCAAGGAATTCTTGAAAAGGAGAATAAAGAGACTGAACTTTTTTCTATAGGCAACAGAGGGTTATTGATATTTTTTGATCAGAGACATTATTTGATATGTTTGTTCACTGAGCAATTAGTCAATAAGCACCAACTTATGTCAGACTAAGGGTAGTAAGGGTGGGAGATACAAAGGCAATACAGTAGGGAGATTATGCTGACTGCAAAAATTGTATAAAGGACAGATTGGTCCTGGGGGTGGTGGGAGTCTCTGCTACTGGAGAGGCTGAGACTGGCAGATCTCTTAAACTTGAGAATTCTGAGATGCAGTGGGTTAGGTTGATTAGGTGTTCACTCTAAATTCATGATTTGGTAATTCTAAATTCATGAATATGGTAAGAGGGTAGGAAGGGACAAAGTGATCTGGGTCAGAAATGGAACAGGTCAAAGGTCCTTGCCAATAAAAGCAGGATTAAGGTAGAATTTCCAGCCTAGATGAGATGGAGTTAAAAGAAAAAAACATTGATTTTGAATGAAGGAAGAAAGACTAGATAGAAGTAACCTCTAACTTATTCAGGTCCAGGTAAGAGGTGAAGATGATATAAACTAATGTGGTGATAGCTGGAATGGAGAAAGAGATATATGAAAGAGATATTATGCAAGAAGGTATTGACAGAAATGAGAAGAAATGGACTTGGAATGTTGATTGAGGTATATACTTTTTGGACATGGCCAATGTGGGAATTTATTAGCTTGACTATGCATATCATTTAAAGGGTTTTGTTTTTTCTTTTCTATTATTCATTGAAGGTTAGATAAGAGAGAGAAAATAGATTTTAATTGAAAAAATAATAATTTAATTTGAAAAGGAAATAGAAGAGTTCATGAAAGACATCAATAGGAGAACAAAAACAAAAACAGAATCTAACAGAATTTAGCAATTCACTTGTTTGCTTAAGGGCATTGATTAGGATTGAGATGAACTAGACTGAATCTGGAGTTAACTCCTGAGGTAATACTGGGACATGGAGATAAGTAATCTCTTCCCTTCAAGCCTTCCCTTCTTGCCTTTGAGCTTGACCAAGCTGCTCCAGGTAATACAGAAAAAGAAACTCAGTAGGATGGTATTTGTTGAACACTTTAAAAGGATTTATGAACGGGGAACTACTATGAGATTGCTGATGCAATTTTTATATAGTATGGAAGATTATATACAGAACTAGATTTGGAATAAAAGAGAAATATCATGTGCCACTCTTAAATATTACTGGTATTGTGATCCCATAGCAAATTGTGTGGTCCCTCTAAGTCTCAGTGGAAAATAATACTATTTACCACCAGGGCATATAAGGATCGAATAAGATGAACTTTAGGAGACTCAGTGGCCCTAAAAGCTGCGAGAACCAAGTTCAAATCCAGCCTCAGATACTTTCTGACTGTGTGATCATGGTAAAGTCACTTAATCCTGCCTAGTTTCCTTGCTTATAAAATGGGAATAATGATAACACCTACCTCTCAGAGGGGCCTTTTAAGGATAAAAGGAAATATTTATAAAGCACTTTGAAAACATAGTGCTACATAAATAGTATTTTTTCTTGTATGTGAAACATTTTGGAAATCTTAACATGCTATGTAAAGTGTTGTATAAGCATTTCCCTGTTGTTAGCATTGATATTTTGCTTTAGAGGTTTGTCCAATGGCATGTGCATGTTTCAGTGTCTAGAGACACCTTACTGCTGGGCTACACCAGCATGGAATTAATAAATTAAGAAGCTGGGTCTTATGGCTCAAGGAAAAGAAGCTCAAATTCAAAGGCCATGGATTAGGTTACCATGAAGCCTGACTCACCAGCTAGTGCAGGAGTCATTTCCTAAGGGAAATTGCCATTTCCAGAAGTCAGAAGCAGTTTGGAGAAGGACATCACCTGAAAACTGTACAGAAAATTGGTTTTAATTTCTCATTTTGAACATAAATTGAATAATCTCTCTGAATACCATATGCCTTCTCTCAATTTCATTCTCTCTTTAGGAGAGAGCTGCTTTTCCTGGGTAAATTCTCTCGAGAACTCAATCAACAAAGTGTTTCAAAATTTTCATGGGCTCATTGCTGACAAATGCTCGTAAGGGAGTTTAGGTCAAAACTTTTTCTTCCATGCTTCATGTCACTGAACTCTGGGATCATATCCAGGTACTTGTCTCAAAGATGGAAGAAATTCCAAGAGCTTTTTTGAGAAAAGTGTTGTCGTTATTCCATCTACTATAGATATCCTCTATTCTTCTACTGTCATCCAGCCTTGGTCTTTACAGAAGTGGGATGGCTCTTCAATTGGATGAGAATACAATTTGGTCTCCTGTTGTTGTTCAATAGTTTCAATTGTGTCTGATTCTATGTGAGCACATTTGGGGTTTTCTTGGCCAAGATACTGGAGTGATTTACTATCTCCTTCCCCAGCTCATTTTACAGATGAGGACACTGAGGAAAATAGAGTTAAGTGACTTGCCTAGGGTCACATGGCTAGTAAAGTTATCTGAGGCTGGATTTGAGCTCATGAAAATGAATCTTCCTGATTCCAAGCCCCATGATTTATCCTCTGTACCACTAGCAAACCCCTATATTTTCACAATAGAATATCTACTCTGTCTTCCATACTTCTGGTATCACAACCAGATTGATACTAGTATAAGCAACAACACAATACCTGCACATCTCATCCACTATAGCCAGACAGGTAGACAGACTTGTTAAGCACTTTCTAAGTGCCAGGTACAGCTAAGCACTTAGGAAAAGAAATTTAAGCAAGCAAGACAGTCCCAGTTCTTGAGGACCTTCCATTCCAATGGGAGATGACAACATATAAAGAAAAGCCTGAAATAACTGGAGCAAAGTTAGGAATATGTTGTCATGGGGTCAAGAGGTCCCAACAAGATAAGGAAGAAGCTCACCTATCAGGGAAAAGAGACCCAGAGAGTGAATCTAAGTTAGCAGTGGAAGGTGGTGGAGGAAATAGTCAGAGAAGGGAAGGCATGGCATGGAGTACAACAGAAATGTCTGCAATTCAGTTCTTGCAAAAACTTGAAATGTTTGATGTCTTAGGAAGGCTAATGGATGCATTAAATATCCACTCTAGCTGATCCAAGCTAAATTAGATCACCAGAAAATGGCATCCTTGTACCACCTGATTTTAGCTCCCCTCTGAAATGCCTTCACTGAGTAAAGATTTTATGTCAGACCTTTATCTTTCATAGAGAGTTGATATAAGAAGCATCCATTTTAACAATATTTCTCTATCTTGTACAAGGCCATAGTTGGAGACATTACCCATTATGGAATCCACTCTTCCTTCTATAAAGATCCACATGATAAATTCCTCTGAGAATTTAATTTCCCATGGGCACCAAGAGTGTTTCTCCTGGTACACTTGTATATTTGCTTTTATCAGGCAATAGGCTCTGAGAAGCCCGAGCTAACTTTAGAGCTTAAATCCAGCAGCCTCTTCATCCCAAGTGGCCAGTGCATTTCTCTTTCTGTTTCATTTGTTTTGTAGTTGTTTTTCCATTCATTTTGTTTCATCAGATGAATGAATTCACAGAATAATATATCCTAGGTTTTAGAAATGAAGGGAATTTAGAGATTGTGTCAATTCAACTCATTTTAAAGACATGGAAACTCAAGTCCCAGAGAAGGGAAATGATTTTATGGAAGGTCGCACCTCTAGTAAGTAGTTGAGCCAGGAATCAAACCTACTCTTTTTCTTTTAAATCTTTTATAATACCAGTCTGCCCAATTTATTGGGCTTATGTTCTCTCTGAATTCCTTATTTGGAAGCAAGTAGGATTTAAATAATAGATAGATATTTTATTATATTTATTTGATAAAAAAAGTGCTCTGTGTTTTTTAAAATAGTCACTGGAAAAATTTAAGATTAGGTGTAGGTACAGTTATCCCTTCCATATCATGACTTTCTGCATTGCAGGTCAGCATAAGAAATTACATGGGAATTTTGGAGGAGTTTTGCAGAAGCCTCAGATGATACACAAAGGCCAGCAAAGGACATAAAAGAAGTTCAGATACTCAAAAATGCACAAAATATTAGTATAGTATTGTATAATATCAACATATTTTATGTTTTAATACTATAATAATTCAGACTTCTTCTCTGGTACAAAGAGAGGGCCAAAATATTTTACTATGATTTTCCAGATTAGGGGCTGTGCCACTAACCCCAGCAATGTGGAAGGAATAATTGTATTTGTGAGCTGAGTGAATGCATAGTGTGTGACCTATGTCCTCATGTTTGTATTGGGTCACTAAATATATACAATGATGTGACTGGTTAGTAAAATAGGAATAGTGTTTCTCATATATTCAATATCACATTTTATTATTGCTTGTAAGATTGCCTGTCACCCCTCCAACCCTTTCACTCTTCCTTTTCATTCTGACAAATACCTAAAGTCAATGGGTCCTTTTTTTTTTGCTTTTTGGAGGGCAATTGGGGTTCAGTGACTTGCCCAAGGTCACATGGCTAGTAAGTGTTAAGTGTCTGAGGCTGGATTTGAACTCAGGTCCTTCTGACTTCAGGGCTGGTGCTCTATTCACTGTGTACCACCTAGCCACCCCCAATGGGTCCTTCTAAGGTATAGCTAGCAGCTTCTCCACTGTCCCCTTATAAAACTTATTGCCTAAAAATAAGTTAACTATCAGGAGGAATAAAATCAATGGCATAATTTGAAACTTCCAATGAATTGTTGCACCAAGAAGCAAAATCAAATGAGAGAAGATATACCTTCAGGCACTGCATTTACAGTTATGAGAGATTTTGCAATTTACTGTTGAAGCCTGAGCCACTTGCTTGGGGTTTTTGTTCCCACGATTTATAGAATAATGCAATCCATAGTGATTTATTTGTTCAGTAACACTGATGTATATACGTCTCTCCAATGGGCCAAAGCTAGATTCCTACCTAGGGGCCAAGTAAGCATTTACTCATCACTGCTGTAGTAAAGAACTGTTTTAATGTATTTAATGAAATATCAAGATTATCATTTTGAATTCAAATGTCATTGATACAGAAAGTTGTTACTATACTGTAAATTCATTTTAGGTTCATAAAATATTAGTACTGGAAGGAATCTTAAAGATTATGTACTCCAGCCTCCTAATTATACAGATGGGGAAACTGAGACTTAGAGACATGATTTTTCTAAGTTATAACAACTAAGTGACAGATTCAAGATTCAGCCTTTGCCATTGAGTATTATGCTCTTTTCACTATGTTCAATTAAAGAAAAAAATTTTCAGCTCTTATGCTATTCTGAGCACTATGCTGGAGATAGATGCAAAATTTAGATAAGACATAGTGCCTGCCTTCATTAGGCTTCCTGTCTAATAGCATTTACCTTCTGCACCATAGATGGAATATAGCTATTTACATTCAATGGGTATAATACAGAATTTGAAACTGACAAATTGCATAGGAGTATTAGGAAGCAAAAGGGGGTGTCTTATAAGTTTTAAAGTTTCTAATTTGATCATAATTATCTCCTATTCTATAAGTCTATTTGAACAAAATATGATACAGTAAATAAAATTTGGTCACATTTTTACATACCATGCAGGTGATTTATTGTATGGAGAGGGCATTTCTGATTGAAAGCTTTTTGACCGGGCCTTGATTCATCTCTGGGAAGACCCATTGATACTACTGAGTTTCTACACTGGAAATAGATCCAAGTGACATTTATCAGGGGAAAACAAGGTCTCAGAGCAGAATGCAGGGTCAAAGGTAAAGGACAGAGGGTAAAGTAGTCATTAGTGAAAAGCAGGACAAGGAAAAGTAAAGACAGGGAGATACGGTCAGCTTTGTGTTGAAAGTCTCAGAAGGTGCATGCCAGAAGGAAGATAAGGAATATATTCCATTCTTGATGATAGCCATGTGGTCAGCAATGCTATACTCGATCTGGATAGAATTATAACATGTAAATGGAGGGGACCTTAGAGTTCACCTATAATCTACTATGCACAATTTGCTATTCCTTTTTACAACTGTATTTCAATATAATTCCTTTATAAATTCTATGCATTCTGTTTTATGCATTTAAAAACATTCTTCTGAAAAGAGGTCAATGGGCTTTACCAGATTGCCAAAGGGCCCCATAACACACACACACACACACACACACACACACACACACACACACACACA
>NW_027187345.1:14335441-14351872 GCF_028583685.1 Petaurus breviceps papuanus
ACACACACACACACACACACACACACACACACACACACACACACACACAAACAAGATTCAGAACTCTTGATAGACCGACTCTCCTCTTTCCCCAGTTTTCCAGGTGAATTGCACTGGCTTCATATACATTATCCTACCAGCTCCCAGTTCCACTTTTCACCCATCCACACAGTGAAACAAGTACATGTAAACGTGCAGTATAAGGAAGGGAAAATTTTAAAGCTAAGTGGGGGTCTATGAGTTCATATAGCCAGATTCATATAGTTTCATTTCATATAGACCACCATTTAACCCCACAGGAATGAAATACACTGTCACAGCCCCCAAAGTGGTAAGAAAGATTTGAACACAGATCACCTGATGCTAAAACCAAATGCTCTTTCCTCCATCTTATGCTTTACACTTATAGGAAAATATGGAAGGCAATCAGACCCCATACAGCATCTTGAGAAAAACCCATAAAGAGTGGGCTTTGCAGCAGTCATTTCAAAATCCAGTCTCTGTCTTGTGACCTGATTGTGACATATTGGTATTCTGGTTCTTTGGTCAATGGCCCTGTCTCTGGCTCTTGACCTTCTGGTGGACCTATTTTTTCAAATGCAGAGTACATTTGCAATGTACTTTGCAAATCTTCAAGTGCTATTCACTTTTGAGTTATCTTACTAGTTCTTGTGAATCTGTTCAAGTTCTGAAGAGGTCTTTCGTCTTTATTCACATTTCTTCATTCCCAAACTGCCTTTAGACAAACTGGAACTCGACCCGCACATTTCCTCTGACCTGAAATGAATCACCCTGGCAACCTCAGCTCCTCAAATTGGCTTGAGCATGTCATTAGATACTCTGCTCATGTCCCTGGTTCTCAGCTGCCCTCCAGTGGCCACTTAACCATTCATATCACACACATCTTGGACACAATTGCCTGGAAGGAGAGGAAATAAGAGAAAAAAGTTCCAACTCCATTTGGGGTCAGCCAGAACTCCTCAGGTATAGGGTGTCCCCAAAATCTTAGTGCAATTTTAAGCTTTAATAGCTAACAATGGCACCAAAACTTTGGGGACCCCCTGTATATGAAAGGTAACCAAATTTTGGAGATCTAAATCATGCCTACAGATGAGTTCTCTTCATTCATGCCACTGGTGACAGTAAAAATAAGGTTAGGATCTTTCCTCGTAAGGACTATGTATCAGAAAGAGAACCGAACTGAGTAAGGATATTTGGGTTATTTGTCTGAGTTCCACCCTTAACCAGATCTGGAGTCAAGACTGGGTATAAATCCCACCTCTGATACTGGTGGCCATGGCCAAGTGATTTAATCTCTCTAAGCCTCAGTTTCTTCTTCTATAAAATGTCTAGAATGATAATAGTATCTGTAAAAAAGCACAACAATGGGGTTGTTTTCAGACTCAAATGAGATTCTATATGTAAAGCCCTAGATAAAAACAGTTATTGGTATCAATAAGTAACATTAACAAATGATATTATTAAAATGGTGATCAATGACACTAGGCCTTCAAAGCACGTTTACATGTACTTGTTTCACTGTGTGGATGGGTGAAAAGTGGAACTGGGAGCTGGTAGGATAATGTATATGAAGCCAGTGCAATTCACCTTCAACAATGAGGAATGAATTGCCAAGAGAAGAGACCAAAGCATTTCTAAAAAATATAATTACAATGGCAATTATCATTAGTCCTAAATAGCTGTAGTACTGCTTGGTGTTCATCACCCTGCCTGGTGTGATTCCACCTTCCTTCACAAAAGCCCTTGGTTAGAAAATAGAAAATGAGTACAAGACATTCCACTTTGTTCACAGATTTTCTCTTTCTAAAGGGAAAAAAAAAGTAAATAAGAGTCAACCCCCACACACCATGACAAGGCATATTAAGCCCATTTGAAAGGAAAACTTGGCTTTTCTTTTTTACTTCTTCCTAGTTTGGATACAACAGAGACAGATGATAGGAGAAAATGGTTCCCCAATTGAGTAGATGCTAATGCAGGTAGGATGAGTCTCCAACCTTTTATTTCCCACCAGAGGACAAAATAATGATTTGATGAATGCTCCAGTGAGTATCTTTGAGGGTTTCTAGGAGTGCTGAGATGTTAGCCCACTAAGAAGGCTCTTGCCTTTGAATTACATAAGCACCAAGACTTTTTTTCTAACATCACATTTTTCTAACAGTACTCCCAAGGATCCAATGACCCAATATGTGTATTGAACCGGTAGCTGTGGTTATGACCAGCTGTGTCAAAGGGATTCAGGCTAGACACATTGACATAAACCAACTAACAGTCCTTTGGGGCTTATCTTCCTTCACGAACTCAGTCAATTGTAACTGAATGTGTCATGAAGGAAGAAAAAAGACAATGCCATTGTCTTTTTGAGAATTTAAGAAGCAAGTTAGCAGTGGGAAGGACTTTCCAAAAATGGCCAATTTGGGGTTTAGTTACACAGAGCAGAAATAAGCAGCAAATCAGGGACCTTTTCTCATATTCCTGGTGGATTTACTTCTACAAGCCATTCTGGAAACTGTGAACTGGTAACCAGAATAATTTGGAAAAGCAGAGCCTTGGGAGCTACAGACACAAATACTATTGTTGGGTAACAGGATTTTAAAGCAAAATGTCCTATGTGCTACATTATGGACAAGGACTAAAAGAGTAAGATACATTGGAAATTATTCTTGTCTCGCTAGATTTCTATGTCTCCTCTTCCTCCCTTCTTTCTTATGATTATACCACATACCTCAACTGATCCCAGAATCTAATGGTAAATTAAACTATACTTTTCCTTAGAATATGACACTATGATGTCTATCCTCCTTTCCAATTATAGATAGCCATAGTTGTACTTCCCCGTTGTATTCTTTCACAAGAGCTATCTTTTGTCTATTTTATATATGTGTAGTTTTTGCAATTACTAATTTTGTGGTGCTTCAGAATATAATGTACCAAATTAATTTCACTAGGGCAGAGTCAGACCTCTATTCCTGGACTCCATGTCTCTTTTAATAAAGTCTAAGATTATATTCACATTCTTGTCTGCCACATGTCACTTTGCTGTCTAATATTGAACTTGCAGTGCACTAAGACTCCCAGATCTTTCCCCAGAGAAATAGTTTTGTAACTACGGCTTCATCATTTCATGCTTGTAAAGCTGATATTCTTTAAAATCACAAATGGAAGGTTTCATACTTATCCCTACTAAGTTTCATCTTATTCAGAGCAATGCAATTTTCTTGCCTGTCAACATCTTTTTCTGAATCCTGACTGTCATCCAATATGTTAGCTCTGCTCTATTCCAGCTTTGTATCATTTGTATATTTGAAAGAGATTGGTCTAACAATCCATATCAGAAAAATTAAGTGAATAAAAAATGCCTACTGTCAAAACAAAAACATTCCCATATCACATCTGTTATTCTCTGTAGCAGCTTGCTTAACATGGAGTGCTAGAAAGCTGGTCTTGGAACTAGGAAGACCTAAGATCAGCTCCTGTCTTGTACAGATTGACCCTTGACCCTGGACAAGTCATTTAAGCTTTAATAACCCAAACAACTCTCTTAAAACTTTGTTTCAAGAATAGGCCTGATCTGCATTGGTGTTTCTTCACGATAGGGATTTTCCTCATTCAGAATTTTTCTATACAGATAAATCACAGGTCTTGCCCATATCTCTAGTCCCTATCTGGCTGAGTAGGTATACGTGGGTAGTTTTCTTCCTTCTGCATTTTAAATTTAAAGTTAAATTGAACAGATCTGCAGGCATACATGAAAATCTATCCTTCGCTAGGGACAGAATAGTAGAGTGAAAAAGGTCTCTGAAAATAAAGGCACAGGGCTCGATGATCTCTGTGGTCTCTTCCAGCTCTAGAACTATAATCCTTTGATTCTTGTGGGATATATTCCATAGCTGGCCATGAGCATGTAGTTTCAAAATCCAAATCTTCTTCTCCAATATCATCTTCTTAGTTCATCTGATATGACATGGTTCTATATAAAAGTCAGACACGTATTCATTCAGTACCTTCCTAATAACAATGTCATATTGAGCTGATAATTAAAAAAAAAAATCTAACTGATCTATAGTTAGTCAGTCATTCAACAAGCATTTATTAAGCTCCTAGACAATGTGCCAGGCACTGTGCTGAGAGCTGGGTATACAAGAGAAAGGCAAAAAACAAACAAACAAATGTTCCTTGCTCTCAAGAAATGAAGAGTCTAAGGGGCAGGGAGGGAATTCCTGACATTCTGTGCATAACAATGAAATGAGCCATGAAGATACTCCACCATCCTTCACTCTATGAATGAATGAATGAATGAATGAAAAAGCACGCATCTTACTATATGCCAGACATTGAACCAAGTAGGAGTATGTGTGTACATGTTCCTCCCCTATTTGAATATAAGCTCCTTGAGGACAGGAACTGTTTCATTTTTGTTTTTATACCCCTAGTGCCTAACACAGTATGTAGCACATAATAATTGCTCATTAAGACTTTTTTTAAAAAAAATGTATGTAATATGTGTAAATTTGTATAGTTTTCTCTTGTTTCAATTTTTTTTTACTTCCTCAAAGAAGTTTAGTGGGCCATTATTTCTTCCAGAGAAACATTATCTTTCTCCTAATAGATATTTGTTCAATGATCCTAGTGGGTTTTGTGTGTGTGTGTGTGTGTGTGTGTGTGTGTATACACTGCACATTTTGAGTAATAAGATAATAGGTTTAGGCCTGGAAGTTTAGAAATCATCTAGTTCAACTGCCTCATGTGATAGATAAGGAAATTAATGCCCAGAAAAGTTAATTGACCTCGCTTGGATTCACATAGTTAAAACCTAGGATTCTAGCCTATATACTCTAACTTTAAATCCAGTCCTCCTTCCATTACAGCAGGTTTACTAATTTATAATTCCCGTGCTTCAGCATGGGAATGAAAGAGGCAATCCATCAGTCCTCTGGTAGAAAGAACAATTTTTGCACAGGTTACATATTTAGGCCCCCCCCTCCTTAAATTCCATCTTCAGTGTCTTCAGATGTCTTAGGTGGATGTCATCTAGTCGCAATGATTTATTTACTTCTAGTTTATCGCGTAGGTTTAGAAAATGTTTTATGTTTACTGGTATTTGTTTTAATAAGTCTGACTTGTCTGCTTTAAAAGGTAATTTGGCAATGTGTGTGCATGGAGCTGAAAAAAATCAATAAAGCACGCCATCAGTTTTTCCCTAATTACTGAACAGCACAATTAACTACAGAAACTTTATTTTCAGACAATGTTCACAAATTGAGGGCAATCTTCTAGCCTAGGACAATTTTTCTCAGCTTTCTTTAGTCTGTGACCCACTTTGTCAGGACACAAGGGGAGGAATGGGGATTCCCTCTATTTTGTCATATACTTTTTGAGCTGTATTCACTATGATAATGGCATTATGGAGACATACACACATATATGAACACACATACACACACGTGTGTGTATATACATACATACCTATGTGTCACCTTTTGTTCCCATCTAGTTAGAGGTTGAGAAGTAGGTGAAGCCTCTGGCCTCCACCTCTGTAATGTGGACATTGCTAGTCAATTCTAGCTACCTGCTACCCTCTTGCCAGACAGTTTCTATTCCTAAGTTTTCTCTACCCATGCATGGGGAGAGATAGGAGGAGTAAAGAGGACAACATTCTCTGAGAGTCAGTCTTGACTTCAAAAACAAAAGCAATCATCTGCATCATTCTAGCCCAAGAGAAGATAACACAAGTCTGGTTTTGCCTTTTAGGAATTACAAAAGGAATTATTAATAATTAAATCTATAAGGTTCTCATTTTTAGCTTGGAACCCCAACTGCCATTTTAGACAGAGGTGTCAAACCTATGTCATTCTTCACATATGTCTGTACCAATATTTTTCACAGCCCTCCTATTTTCAATTAAGGGTATACACAAATCCAAAAGCAGTATGGAAAGATATCATCTGCAGAAAGGTGGTTTAGATATTAATATAGAATGTGTGAGCATAGCTGTAAAGGAAAAGAAAAAAAACTGGAGTAGATGATTATCATCTCTAGCAGAAAGAAAGGGAGATCAGAACCAGCCACTTCTTTGTCTGGTACCTATTCTCTCAAAAGAAAAACCAGCACCTTATTCAGCCATTCCCCAATTGATGGGCATCCTTGCAATTTTCCATTCTTTGCCAACACAAAGAGAGCTGCCATAAACATCTTAGAATATGTAGGTGTAATGCCAAGCAAAGGCAACTTCCCAAGGTTCAAAATACCAGCATAGGTGCTCTCCATTTTATTCAGTGACAAATTAGAAACAGAGAGAATCAACATATAGCATGATTCAAAATACAGCATTTACCAAGTGTGATTTAATCAAGTACTATCCCACCTCTGGACATTACATTCATTTAATCAATCACAAAGTACCTCTTCTAAATACTACTCCACCCCTAGGCTGTACCTTCATTTAGTCCATCACAAAGCCCCTGTTCTCAAATGGAGATTAGTTTCCAATCATAAGTAAAGTACATTCATTTGTTCAATCACAGAGCACAAAAAGGTCAAAAGTTGCCTACCCTTGGATCACAATTGAATCTACCCCAGAGTTACAACAAGCTTAAACACAGCATTTAATACCCAAATGGAGGTCTTTTCTTCATTTTGACATGAGGCAAGTTCTCAGCAATCTTTGTTCCTGGGGAGACAAAGCTTAGCAAGGCCACAAGATACGCTGCCAGTGTCTTCATTAATTCATTCTCTGTCTGCAGAACAGTCCCAGGATCCCTGAAAACATTAGCAAAACCCCCTTCTAGGATTTCTGTAAACATACAACAAGAAAATCCTTCTTCAGGGCTTCTGAACCAACAAAAAGGTTCCAAGACCTCTGCTACAACAGCACTGTCCTTCACCAGTGGACAGAATTGACTCTCTGTCTACAGAACAGTCTCTGGAGCTCTGAACCAACAGCAAGGTTCCAAGCCCTCTGCAACAACAGGACTGTCTTTCACCAGTGGACAAATCTGGCAAAACAACATCAAAACAGACAAAGTACCAGCATAACATCCATGTCTCCTCAGTCCTTGGCACCTCTGGGTGGCAGCTCTCAAAAGTCCTGGGCAATTCACAGTGGCCCTCAGCAATCCTCTCAGTCTCTCTCTGCCTCCAAAATGCTGCTTCCAAAAAGTTCTTCTGCCTCTCTCTTTTCTTGTGTCTCTCTAAATTTATGTCACTAGCTCTACCCAGTTCAGCCCTCTCTTTTCACTTCAACAAGTCCATCCCACGAGTGGGATTCACAAGCTCTGGGTTTTAGCACAATCATTTTGAAAACCAAGCCAATACAGAGGGATCTTTAAATTCCATTACTATTACAGTAGGTTCTTTTCCTTTTTCCCTAATCATCTTTGGAAAAATACCTAATAGTGGTATTGCTGGATCAAAGGGTACAGGCAGTTTAATTGCTCTTTCGGCATAATTCCAGATTGGTCTTCAAAATTCCTAATTGTTCTTCATTTACTAGCTGTGGGACTCTGGTCAAGTCACTTAACCCTGTTTGTCTCAGTTTCCTCAACTCTGAAATGAACTGGAGAAGGAAATGGAAAATCACTCTAGTATCTTTGCCAAGAAAATACTAAGTGGGGTCACAAAGAACACAACTGAAATGATTGAACATTTATATGTGTGTGTGTGTATGTGTTTGCATATGTATGTTTGTATATACAATACACATACTCATTCACACAATAGTTAATTGGTATCTTTTTTCTCAGCTTGCTTTTTTTTTCTCAGTTTCTACCTTGCTCATCCCTAGTTGAAAAATTGGCAAAGGAGATCAAAAATCTCTGAATAGCACGACAATTTTTGTATTCAGATGCGCTATAATATCACAATCACAGTTACTATGCTGTTGATACTTCTCATCTGGTATATTTATTTCTCTCAGAATTAGTGTTTTTTTTTTAATGGGACCATATTTTTTTTTCCAAAAATCTTACAAGTGTGTTAAAAAGAACAACTGTACAAATTTAAAAATTCAGATGTGGCTTGAGTTTACAAAAGAAGAGTTTCTATGAAAAAAAATTAAGGTTTCTGGTGTACTATAAACTCAATTGGAGGCAAAAGTGTACCCTAAAAAACAGGTGGCAGATTGAGAAGCTAATAGGACCCCAGGCTGCCTTGAGCAGCACAACTCCAGCACAGGCAAGGCATAAGTCCTGCTGTTCTCTAAACTGGTTAGATGGCAGCTGCAGTACTGGGTTCAGTTCTTGATGTCATATTTTTGGAAGAACATTAATGAGTTGGAGTACACCCAGTGAAAAATGAATCCACATGGTACAAGACACTTGGAATCAGGTCACATGAAGATCACTTGAAGGAAATTATTAGACTGAAGTGGAGAAGACTTTAAAAAGATGTGACGGTTATCTTCAGGAAAGACTAATGATCTTCATAGCACAGGCCACATGATTTCCATTATAGTCATTTCTCTGACATGAGCAATGGAAAGACCTGTCTCCACTGGGGAGCAACCTCCTTTCTTTCCTTCCCTTCAATGCTGGTCCCAGCCAAGGACATGAAGAATCTTTCCATGCTGCTTGATGGCTCCTACAGCTTCAAAGAGATGGGAATCACCAACTCTATTCCTTGTTATGAGACAGAGGACCACCAGACCTTACTGTCTGCTCTTTCACTGCCTCTGAAAGTCCTGAGACCTCACCTTCTGCCTTGCCTCTATGTGCTTCTAATTCCCCTACACTGTCCTACTGTTGTATCCTAAGAACTCCTAAAGTTTGCCATTTAGCTTGGTATTCCACCCTTAGAACTTGTGGATCTTTCCATACACCCAATAGTCAAACTTATTTTGCATGTTGTATTCTTTGATTAAAGTCTCAGCTCCTTGAGGGCAATTATTGACTTTCTCTTTTTTAATCTCTACACTTAGCATTGTGTGGTATATAGTAAGCAATCAAATTATTTTTAATTCATTTATTCATTCAAAAATGTGAAGAAATGTCATGAGAAAGATAGATATGATTTCTTTTGTGTGGCCCAGAAAAATAGAGCCAGGAGCAGGGAGGAGAATATCCAGAAAGACAGGTTTAGGCTTAGTAGAAAGAAAACACTTTCTAAAAATTAGTGTCATTTGGAAATAGAACAGGCTGCCTCAGGACATAGTGTGTTCCCTGTCACTGAAGGCCTTCACATTCAAGCTGGATGACACTTGTCTTTGAGCCTCCCACTCTTAGAGCTGTACTAGGATTCAGTAGAAACTCTAGCATTTCTTTCAGTGTTAGTGGAATAGGCCACCAGAGGATTATTGTGTCAGTAAAAATCCCATTCAAATGATACTTCAGGATAATTAATTGCAAAACTCCTCTTTCTCTACTGATAACCACAGCCACCACTCTCATCGTGTTCATTGCCTTTAATAAGAAGACTGACGTAGACTATAAACGCTCTCCCTAAAGGGGAACTATGAATTTCTCCATGGTCAGTGAATATGAAACCAAATTAATAATGTAATATTAGTTCAATGAAGTGTTACACAACACTGCTATAACTCTAGGGCTTTAATCACCGGACTAAATTAGGAAGTTTAATTCTAACCCCAACTCTACAGCTAAACTATTTTCAAGGTTTGGCTTTAGGAAATTACAGCTGATCTTGAAACTCCTTGCTTTGCTTGGCCTTGCCCTCCCTAAGGACTATTGACACATGACTCAGTGCTTCAGTACACTTTAATAAGGCCAGTAGAACATATTGATGTTGCATTTTTCTGAAGGCTAAACCTCAGTGTTGCCCATTTATAGAGGTACCACAAATTAGGCATAGTCCCTTTGCAATGGAATTGAACTATATCTGTGTGTCTCTTTCCAAACTCAGCAACTTGTTGGATTCATTGTCATGTAAACATTTTCTTTCATATAGAAAGCTGAATATTACTTTAACCATTGGGGGTGGAGGGTGGGAATCACAACAGATTAGTCTCATTGTCATCTGATGAAGCAGATCTTAATACTTAGGTTCATAGTAATTCTGCCTTTGGAAATGTAGTTATGAAACATATGGATAGCTGGTAATTATGCCCACAGCTAGAAACAGAAAATTCTTTAAACAATGACCTGAGCAGGGGAAGGGAGGATCCCAGCCTGTGCTAGGAAAGTTCAGTCACTCATGCCACAAACAAAGGACATGAAGAAATAAAAGGATATATTCAACTATAAATATTTATGAGAAATAAGATTAGATTGTCAGATGCAGTCAGGTGCAGAATTAAAGAATATACCTAGGAAATGGGCAACATTAGCACCCATCTTAAGTAAGGTCAGAGGATTACCAGTTCCTATGCATCTGTTATTGTTTTCCTCAGCACTCTAGCCCCCTTATCAGGAGCTCTTAATTTAAAACAAAACAAAAACACAGTCTTATAGTTTCCTGCTAGTGGTTTTTTTTTTTCCTTTCTAGTCTCTGAGGGGGAGGAGTGAATGGTATCATCAGGGCTCCTTGCCCTATGGCACTGATGCTTCATGTTCTCCCATTAGCTTTCTCTCTTTTCTAGCTAGGAAGAACTACAACTTCCAGAGTCTTTATTAACTTGGGCCCCCTTGCAACATAGCCAGGCCAAGTCTTTCCAGGACTGTTATAACTAGATAGGGATAAACCTGTGATTTCACTAGAAAAGGAACTCTGGAATCAAGACTCTCCTACCACTGCAAGTCAACAACTTTAGGCAAGGAGGGATTATGACTTGGCCATGGCCATACAGCCAGCATGTGTCAGAGTTGTAGCTTACTCTCAGGGCTTTCCTGGTTTTGAAACTGGCTCACCAGTCAGCCTGCCATTAAATTGCACAAATGTAGTTAAATTACCAAAGACTATTTCAGGTTTGGAAAACTGGGAAATATTTAGGAAGCTTCCTTCTAGATTCTTCCCAAAGTAGATAAATACAAGATCAGCAAGATGGCCAAACAGTTGTTCTATACTATCATTTTCAACCATGAAAAATCAAAAGAAAAAAATATGCAATTACAGGCATTTCCACAAGATAACTCTCCCCTCCCCAAAACACTAGGTAAAAACTCCAGGAAGTGACATAAAAGAACTGTAATATTCAAAGCTCTTATATAGGATCGCTATACCTAACCCACTCTACATATCTACCACAGTGAGAATAAGCAAGGAGTCCGTGATTTAGGATTGCTGCGGGGATTGCCCATAGCATTGGTTTTGACCAACTCTACCCTTCCTCTCCTTTTTACTTAAAGTAATGGCTTACATACACTCTTCACAGGCATAAGGCAAGGAGGAGGAAGAGGAGACAGGAACAAATAGAAGTCTCTAAGAAAAGCAGAAGATATGCTTATATGGTGCTTGGAAGCATAGATTGAGTGGCACAGAGTATTGAGCCAAATAGGAGGGAGACTAGAAACCCAATGGGACCAGTCCTGCTCATCTGGGGGTTACTCAGGGTAGGAAGTCAGAAAGTAATTCTAACTACAGTGTCACTAAGGTATGGCTCTTGGGGCTTATTACAAGGGAGGAAAATTTAGAGGTTGTTGACCACACCATGATTCAGGGTACATTTGTTCTCCTGACTGGTCCTACACCACCTTCATCCCAAAGTGCTTAAACCCACCATGTTTAGTCATTTAAAATGTTGTAATGAGCTGAGGCATGCTTTCGTTCCATCCCCTTGCAAGCCACACCCCAGATAAGCTTCTCCAACACCAACCCCTCACTGATTCTAACTCAGATGCCCAGATTTCTAGTTATGGTTCTAAAGAGCTCTATCATTAAAATCAAGGCCTTTTGACCTTGAGTTCAAAATTCAGTTTTCTATACAATATTTTCTTGTAATTTGACAACTAAGTCATTGCAAAATAATTTGGAAATATTAAAGCACAGTATTTTGTTAAAATCACAAAAGAGTACATGCTCTGCTATTTAATATTCTAGTAAAGCAAAAGAACTGTTAATTCAACAAACTAATTGAGTTAAAGTGTAAATATTTGTCCTTTAACATAATGACTTCCTTTAATTGCTCAGTGTTTTACAGCAGAAAGATAAACTAACAGCTCTTTCCAGATAACAGGAAACACATTGCGTTTGTCACATTTTTAAAGTTTGCAATTTTGAGCATGTGGTATCTGGTATTTGGAATGTCACTAAATATCAAGCTAGGTTTCTCTGGTGAGGAGAAGATGGTATTCTCATTCTATTGGTGCAACACTACTTTTCCCATCTCCTTATTCCCCCAGGAATGGTACTAATAGGTACTCTGATGGTCAGAGATGTCAATCATTTTCTCCCTAGTTATGGGGCAGCTAGAGGGCTTAGTAGATAGAGTGTTGGGCTTGAGGTCAGGAAGACTCACTTTCCTGAGATCAAATCTGACCTCAGACACTTACTAGCTGTGTAACCCTGGGCAAGTCACTTAACCTTGTTTGCCTCAGTTTCCTCATCTACAAAATGACCTGGAGAAGGAAATGGTAAACCATTCCAGGTTCTTTGCCAAGAAAATCCTAAATGAGGTCATGAAGAGTTGAAGTCAATTGCAACAACTGAAAAATATCACCCTAGTTTATTGTGAGGAAATCACAGTATAACTGCACTGAAAAACTGTGCTGTTAAACTATATTTTCAAATATTCAGAAAGAAAAAGGTAGCATGTTTTGAGAAATAGTTTCTGTCGAGTACAAAACGTGAAGACCTCAAGAGAATCTGGTAAAGGAAGTAGAAGTGACAAAGCAGGACTCCTAGAGGAGGCACTGATTAGGAGGAAACCATCAAGGAGGAATCAAGCGCCAAGTACCTCAATTTTCCAGATTTTTTTTAAAAATGCTTTATTAACTTCTGATTTACATCATTCATTTTTGCCAGATTTTGAGTTACAAATTTTTTCCCCGTTTTTCCCCTACCCACTGCCCCAAAATAGCAGTCCCACAGCATATCCCCTCCTCCAATCTGCTCTCTCCCATATTTTCTCCCATACCCCTTTCAATTTTTTTCCAGTGGATATCTATCCCCCAGTGCCTGTATACCTTATTTCCCAATTACATGTAAAATAGTATTAATAATAGTATATATATATATATATATATATATATATATATATATATATTTGAGTATTTGATTGTAAAACTTTGAATTGCAGATTCATTCACTTCCTCCCTTGTCACCCACTCTTACTGGGAAGATAAGCAGTTCAGTATAGGTTGTACATGTGTGGCTAATGCAAAATAATAACATAGTAGATATATTGTAAAAGACTGACTATATTTCCCTCCCTCCTATCCCACCTCCCGCTTTTTCTATTCTCTACTTTGATCCTGTCCCTTTTAAAAAGTGGGTGCTTCCAACTTCCCTCCCCCTGAGCCTGCCCTCCCTTCCATCATCCCCTCTCTCATCCCCTTCCCCCCTACTCTCCTGGAGGGTGAGATACCCTATTTAGTGTGTATTTCATTCCCTCCCCAAGCCAAATTCAATGAGAATAAGGTTGACCCATTCCCTTTTGCCTTCCTATTCTTCCCCTCCATTGCAACCATTTTCCCTTGCCTTTTCTATATGAGATAGTGATAGTTTGCCCCATTCTGTCTCTCCCCATCTCCTCTCATTATATTCCTTTCTCACCTCCTAATTTCACCTTTTAAGTATCATCCCTTCTTATTAAATTGGTCCTGTGCCCTCTATGTATAACTGTAAACATATATACACACATTCACATATGTATTCATATGCCCATATACCCTCATATATAGACATATATATGTATATATTTCTATTCCTTTCAACTACTGAGAAACATTTCATAAGTTACAATTATTGTTTTTCCATGTAGAAATATTAATAGTTCAACTTTGATAAGTTCCTTATGATTTCTTTTCCCTGTTTACTTTCTCATGCTTCTCTTGCTTCTTGTATCTGAATGTCAAATTTTCTATTCAACTCTAGTTTTTCCAGCAAGAATGCTTGAAAGTCCTCTATTCCACTGAATGACCATATTTTCCCCTGAAACGTGATACTCAGTTTTGCTGGGTAGGTGACTATTGGTTTTAATCACAGCTCCTTTGACCTCCAGAATATCACATTCCAAGCCCTTTGATTCCTCAGTGTAGAAGCTGCCAGATCCTGCATTATTCTGGTTGTGTTTCCACAATATTCAAATTGTTTCTTCCAGACTGCTTGTAATCTTCTCTACTTAATCTGGGAATTCTGAAACCTGGCTATAATATTCCTAGGAGTTTTCTTTTGGGGATCTTTTTCAGGAGGTGATCACTGGATTCTTTCAACCTCTATTTTGCCCTCTTGTTCTAAAACATCAGGGCAGTTTTCTTTGAGAACTTCCTGAAGGATGATTTCTAGGTTCTTACTTTGATCATGGATTTCAGGTAGTCCATAATTTTTAAATTATCTCTCCTGGATCTATTTTCCAGGTCAGTGATTTTTCCCATGAGATATTTCACATTGCCTTCTATTCTTTCATTTGTTTGGATCTGTTAAACAGCATCTTGATTTCTCATAAAGTCATTAGCTTCCATTTGCTCCAATCTAATTCTGAAGCAATGATTCTCCTCAGTGATCTTTTGAGATTCTTTTTCCATATGGCAAATTTGGCTTTTAAAGGCATTCTTCTTCTCATTGCCTTTTTGAGCCTCTTTTGCCATTTGAGTTAGTCTATTTTTTAAAGTGTTATTTTCCTCAGTCAGGCTGTTGACTCTCATTTTGTAATTTTCTTTCATTGTTCTCATTTCTCTTCCCAATTTTTTCCTCCACTTCTCTTATCTGCTTCTTAAGGTCCTCTATGGCCTGTAACCAGCTCATATTTTCCTTTGAAGCTTTTGGTGCAGGAGTTCTGACTTCACTGTCTTCCTCCTATTTCATGCTTTGCTCCTTTTTGTCCCCAAAATAGGAGTCTAATGTTGGAATCTTCTGTCTGCTTTGTTTCCTTTGCCTGGTCATGTTGCCCCTCAGTCACTTGACCCTTGGGCTTTTTGCCAGAGTAGGACTCTGCCACCAGACAGGGAGATTTCATCCCAAACACTGGGGTTTTCTCAGCTGCCAGAGGTATTAGATGGGTGCCCTCTCTGAGGTCTCCACACACTCTGGCAATCTGGACACACACCCCAGGACCTCCACCCTGGATCCAGATCCAAGAAGGTTAAAGCAAGAGTGATTGCCCCTCAGATTGGTGCTTGGTCCCCCTACACTCTGCAGGCCAGGAGCTGAAGCTGCCACGTGGTGCTGGCTGGCTGTGCAGGGCTTCTCAGTGGCTTCTTGCCCCAGGGGCAAAAGCCATGCACTCCCACAGCTATTGTCTCTCAGAGTCAACATGGTTTAGTGAAATGAAAGATGGTCTTAGAATCAGAAAGACCTGAGTTCAAAACCTGCCTCTCAAACATATTGAATGTATGACCCAAGACAAGTTGCTTAACTTCTCAGTGGTGTTCACTTGCATGGGTAGAATAAATTCTTTACTCTGAACTCCCTACATTAATGAAATCACAGGTTCAATAGGAAAAACTATCCTGTTCTATTGAATGTTTCATTTAAGCAAGGTAAAGACCTTCATTTCCTTCAAGTATTCTTTATAAGACAAGGTTTCTATGCTGGTGTGGTAGCACACACCTGTTATTTCTGCTACTGGGAAGTCTGAAGCTGGCTGACAGAATCTTGAATTTAGGAGTTGTGAGCTGCAGGAGAGCTAAAACCAATCAGGTGTCTGCTCTAGGTTCAGCACCAATATGGTGAGCCCCTGCCAACCTGGTTGCCTAAGGAAGGGCAAACAAATGCAGGTTGAAAATGGAGGTTATAGTTTCCATTTCACTCAGTTCTGTGAGTGACCAATTCACTTCTGACTTAAGCAAGTCTCAAACAAAACAAAACAAAAAAGCAAAAAAATAAAAGCATGTTCTCCATAACCCTCACCAGATCACTTTCTTCTACATAGAATTGTGCTTGCCAATACCTTAGAAAATGGCCTCCAACTTTGTTCTGGGTCATAGATGCTCACCTTAAAAAGGAAGGATAATAAAAAGAAATACACATTGAATTGGGAGTCAGATAACTATATTTGGGGACCAGCTCTCCCATTTACTAGCTGTGTAATGCTAGGCAAGTAATTTCCTCTCTCTTGACATCATCTTTTCCCTTTATAAAATGAAGAAGTTGGAATAGATGTATATACCTTTCATTTCTAACATTCTGGGATCTTATGTCTGACCTCAGAGATATAGATGGAACATCAGACTAAGTCAACCAAGATTACTTTAGCCTGCAGTGTGGGTGCTTTCCTCAAGCCATCAGCTTGAAAGGAGTAAAAAGAATAAAGCTGATGAAGCATCCTGGTTCCATAAGCCTTTTTACCCTGAGTGTGTGTGTGTGTGTGTGTGTGTGTGACAGAGAGAGAGAGAGAGAGAGAGAGAGAGAGAGAGAGAGAGAGAG
>NW_027187345.1:14351972-14357095 GCF_028583685.1 Petaurus breviceps papuanus
AGAGAGAGAGAGAGAGAGAGAGAGAGAGAGAGAGAGAGAGAGAGAGAAAGGGAAAAGGAAAGGGAGAGGGAAAGGTAGAGGAAAGGGAGAAATGGAGGAAAGAAACAAAATGTGATATTCTTTGTGAATACCTATTTACTCATTATATTCCAAATTGCACTTCTTAAACCTCAGTTGCAGAAAATAAGTTCAGATGTAGAACTTGGATAATTTTATTTTGAGCTCCACCTGTGTCTTCATAAAATTTTACCATCAGTCCCAAACACACAAGTATTAGTGAAGAACCTTATGTCAAATTCATTCAACTCAACAAACATCTATTAAGTACCTACTATTTGAAAGTTACTATGCTAGGCACTGGAAGGCAAACATGAAAATATGAGACAGTTCTTTCCCTTAAGGATCTTACAGTCTATTCAGAGGACATATTGCATGCAGGAGTAACTACTAAACAGGGAAGACTGAAGAAGGTGACATTAACAACTCTAAGGATCAGGGAAAGCTTTGTTAAGGAGCTTACACTTGAGTTGAGTCTTGAAGGAAAACAAAGATCGTGAGAGGCAGCAGTGTGGGGAAGTACATTCCAAGCATAAGAAATCACTTTTGTTAATACAGAGATGAGGGGAATGGAGTTTGTGTTGGGTTTATGGCTAGTAATCCAGTCTAACTGTAACACAGAATCTCTAAGAAGAACTGTAGGAAATCAGATTAGAAAGGAAGATGGGAAGTGATCATTGAAGGGACTTAAATGTGAAGCTAAGATTTTTGTATTTATACTATAGGCACAGGCAATATGGAACTTCTGAAGGATTTTGAGAGGGAAAATGACATGGCCAGACCTATGATACTAGAAGCTGATTTTGGTGCCTGAGGGAAGGATAGATTGGAGAAGGGGAAGGACTGGAAGTACAGAAATCAATTAGGAGGGTACTGAAATAGTCCATGTGGGATGTTATGAATATCTACCCTAGGGTGGTGATTATGTGAGAGATGGTGCAGATCTACATCTAATAACTCTTGCCAATCATGTGAATATACCCCAGTCTTCATTTCATCATACTATGAGGTCAACTTGAGGAATAAAGTTAATATTTATGGAGCTGGAAAAGGGGGCACATTACTTTTTCACAATACAAAAGTTTGCAGTTTTATGCAAGCATGAAAAGATTCTGATTCTGAGATGACATCTATTACCAGTGGAGGCTGTAAGGGACAGAGAGCTGACCTTAGAGTCAGGAAGACATGGGTTAAAGTCCTGCTTGTGATATATAATGGCTTTGAGTCATTGAGCAAGTTACTTAAGCTCTCAGTGGCCCAGGTAACTTTCTGATTCTAAATTGTGACATTGGGGAGGGCAGGGGGAAGGAGGGGGAAAAATTTAAAACTTATGGAAGTGATTGTTGAAAACTAAAAATAACTTAATAATTAAAAAAAGAAATTGTGACAAACAGAAGGTGGCAATCTGCTTTGTTAGACAGTATTTCCACATCAGAAATTCCCAATAGAGATGAATCACTGGTCCAGTTGTATATGTTACTGACATTTGTGTATATTTATAATGTGAAAGAGTTTAGTGTTACAAATGGTTTCAGACAATGAAACTTGAAATCTGAATTCAGGACCCAACTTGAATAAGTTCTTTGTCTGTCTATCTGTCTCTCTCTTTGTCTCTCTGTCTCTCTCTGTCTTTCTGTCTCTGTCTCTCTCTTTGTCTCTGTCTCTCTCTGTCTTTGTCTCTCTGTCTCTCTCTGTCTTTGTCTCTCTGTCTCTGTCTCTGTCTCTCTCTCTCTCTTTCTCTCTTTTTAATAAGCAATTGGGGTTAAGTAACTTGCTCAAGGTTACACAGCCAGTTATTTCTGGGTGTGGTGCTAAGTATCTGAACTGGGATTCGATCCCCAGGTCATCCCGACACTGGGGCCAATGCTCTTACTCGCTGTGCTACCTGGCTGCCCCTGTCTCTCTCTCTTAAAAAAAAGTTTTAATATCTTTGGGTGGTTCAAGTAGTTTAATAATTGTTTCCTAAGCCCAGGAAATTCAGTCAAAACAGAACACTGACCAACTTCATCATTTGTATATAGCTAAAGCTTAAAGAATTGACATCAGTTGCTGGTATTCTACCATGAGTCTGTGGTAGGAGTTAAACAAGAAGGGAGAGCCTTCATTCCAACATCCAAAGACTCTAAGTCTTAGTGACATTTTAATTTACTGGCAATGCTGTGAATATTTATTACCTTCATGATCACCCTCACACCACTGTTTCTACAGGGCTCCAAGTAAGAAATTCTAAGTTACCTCAGAAGCTTTTTGGCTCTCTTTGTAGCTACCTTTGCTGCTTGTTTGTTTTCCATCACTGTGCTGCTTACTGTAGGCAAAGGTGCTAGTACAATGGACAACAAGAGGACAGTCTCAAGATACTGGGGATGTTTAGTCTGAAGCAGAGAAGATTCAGGGAAAATATAGATGTTGACAAGTATTTGAAAAGCTGTCATGTGGAGGAGAGATATGACTTGTTCTACTTGGTTACAGAGCCTTAGAAACAGAAGCAAAGGTTGGATGTTGCAAAGAGGACAATTGAGGTTTGATGTCAGGAAAATTTTCCTAACAATTTAAGCCCTCCCAAAGTGGAATAGGCAGCCTTGAGAAGTGGTAGGCCCCTCCTCCACTGCAATCTTTATAAAGATTAAATGATCACTTGCCTGGTATGTTATAGTGGGGATCCCTTTTAGGGATGTGTTGGACTAGAAGGACACTTCAGTTCCCTTCCAAGTCTCAAATTCTGTGACTCTTATTCTGGATGGTGTAAAGCCAAGCACGAGCAGCTTTCCAGAAGACCACTGCTGTGAACAGTTTTAAAGTTCTGATCACATAGTATAGTGAACTTATTCAGCAATAAACTAAAGCAAAACATTCACAGAAATCAAAGTACAGCATTCACAAAGTTATAACAACAATTTATCACTAAAGTGGTCACATAGCTTTCACCAAAGTGGCCCCATAGTTTTAAACAAAAGATATCATTCAGTAAGTCCTTAATTCAATCATCCTTGAGGAGTAAGCCTCCTTAAGGGACACAAAGTATAATCATTCAGAAAGTCCTTAACTCAATCATCCTTAAGGAGTAAGCCTCCTTAAGGGACACAAAGTACAAAGGTCAAAGTTCTCCACCCCTAGGTCATATTGTCTTAATCTCTCAGTCAAAAAGTCTTCTTTCTTCTTGGTTGGAGATTAATCTCCAATCATCCTTAACTCAGTCATCTTTAAGGAGTAAGCTTCCTTAAAGGACACAAAGTACAAAGATCAAAGTTCTCCACCCCTAGGTCACATTGTATCATGATCTTCTCAGTGTACCCAAGAAGAGGTCTTTTCATCTTGACTCGAAGTTGGCTCTCAGATTCCATGGTTCTTCTTCCATGGTCCCAGCTCCTGCCTCAATCTACCTATCTGTCACCTGGATCCAAAGGTAGGTAGCTCTCAGCTCCTCGTCCAGCTCCTTGTCAAGTTCCCATTCCACATTGAAGCTCACAGTGTCCAGTCTACCTTGAGACCTTCACAATTTCTATTTCTAGGAAGAAAAAGCTTAACAGAGCCAAAGCAACATTCATGCACATTGCCACCACCATTATCAATTCAGTTTCTGTCTGTGAAATCAACACAGACCCACATACAAGATCTGAGAACTCAACACAAACCCACAAAACAAGTCTGAGAACTCAGCACAAATTGTCAGTGTAGTCCCAGGACCTCTGAAACTCTCCTCCAGGACTTCTGTAAACAGACAACAAGAAAATTCTCTTTCAGGGCTTCCAGTAAGGTCCCAGGGCTTCTGTACAAAGTATCACAAACAAAAGTCAGCACAAACAGAACAGACAAACAGAATACTTGGCCACCACAAAGTTCCCCTTCTCAGTTCTGCTCTTTCCTAGCTTGGGCTTCTCCTTATATATGGTCATCAGCTCCTCCCTGTTCTGCCCTTTCCTGTTGCATCAGGAAGTTCCTCCCACTGTGGGGTTCTCAAGTTGTTTCTTAACAAAGACTTGATATAATCGTGGGCAAGGCTCAAGAGAAACTTGAAATGAAACAAGGTGCTAAATAATGAAATAGCTGAAACAAGGTGCTAAGTACTTCTTTGCTTGCCATTACAGATGGTCCCAAGAGAATGTACTCTCAATAAAGAGGAATCAGGGGCTCATCTACATGGCATAATTTGAGTGAATGCTAAAAGTCCCTTCCAGATCTGGACAAAAAAAAACAACCAATGAAAGTTGAAGTTGAAAATGAAAGTTGACTCCACCAATAGTAGTAATTAAAGCAGAGGACAAGCTTTAGAGTTGGAATGTACCTTAGAGATCATCTAGTCCAAGGATTTCATCTTACAGATGAGGAAACTGAGACCCATAAACGTAGTGGCTTATCCAAGGTAACATGGGTAGTGTCAAAGCCAGAATTAAAACCCAAACCATATAATTCTAAATCTATTGCTATTTCTATTGTACCATGCTCCTTTTCATAAAATCATCATAAAAATAACTGTACTATAGAGGAGCTGAGTCATAGGAAGGCATTGAACTTCAAAAAGGCAGTCATATCATCTAGGTTAAAAACTTCTTAGTAAGTTCCTAGATAGAATTCAGAAAGAGTGAAAGCCTGGGATCAGATTAGACCTCAGATGTCCTATACCAGAGGATATAAATCCCCAGTAAGTGGTAATCTATACTTTTCATGAAGACTTTCACTTTCAAACAATTAACTAATTATTAAGATTTTCCCCCTTGATAAGTTTCACTTTCTTGATAAGTTGCTTCTTCAGCTAGCATTAATGGGAAGGCCAAATCCAATCCCTCTTCTACAAGACAGCCCTTAAAAACAGGAAGACAATAATCATGTACTCCCAAATTGTGTTGTCCACTTGATAAACAGCCCTATTTCCTTCAATTTATTCACTATGTCATGATCTCATGACTATTTGCCATCTTTATTCTTCTCCTTTACACTCACCCCAGCTTGTCATTACATCATTTATAAAATCTTATGGTCATAACAAAATATTCTAAACAGTCTGACAAAGAAAAGAAGGAGGGAAGGAAGGAAGGAAGGAAGGAAGGAAGGAAGGAAGGAAGGAAGGA
>NW_027187345.1:14357105-14389173 GCF_028583685.1 Petaurus breviceps papuanus
GAAGGAAGGAAGGAAGGAAGAAAGGAAGGAAGGAAGGAAGGAAGGGAGGAAGGGAGAGAGGAAGGAAGGAAGGAAGGAAGGAAGAATTTATGTACCATTTACTATGTACCAGGCACTGTTCCAAGCTTTGGGGATACAAATATAAGCAAAAAGAAAAACAGTCTTCACAGAACTTACCTTCTAATGAGAGAAGGCAACACAAAAAAGGGAGCTAAAAAGTGGGGATGGTAGAGAAAAGAGAAAGGTATCTGGTGAGGAAAGGAATAGAGAGAGAAAGAGAATGAAGGCAAGATAGCTTGGGTCTTTGCACAATATGGAGGCTCTTGGAGGAATTTACAAATGAGAGGAGACAGGCCTTGTGGAGGAATATTCTAGGCTGAGTAGTCCACTGGGATGATAGGATATTCTAAGCTAAGAAAGCCTTGGTCACTGAGGAAAGTTTCAGGATGAGCCAGCAAGAGAAAAAAATATGGTTGTGAAGTCCAAAAGTCAAGGTGAGGGCCAGGAAGAGAATTTAGGCAGTAGGACTTATTGCCTATCCACCTCTCAATGCAACCTTACACAACATTAGCTTTATGGGCTGTCATGTTAAATTACTGAGTTTACAATCCTCTAAAACCTCTATGGCATTTTTTTTTCATATGACCATGCTTTCGCTATCCCTGTATTTGTGCGATTTAACCCAAATTTAGGACTTTACCTTTTTAAAATTCTGCCACTGAATAAAAGTCTATCTTCTCAAACTTTTGTGATCTTTTTGAGCTTTAGTTATCATGTGACATATTAACCTTCACTTCCAGTTTTCTAGCATTTTCAAACTTGTTGTTTGACATCTACAACTTTATGCAAATAATTGATAACAAGAGAAAGGGGACAAGGTTTAGATAGCATGTTGTTTCTTCATCAAAATTGTTTATTTCATCAGAATTTCATTCTTGAGACCACCTCCTCCCTCTTAGGCTTACTTCCCCTACATAATTTTAGGTTGGGAGTGCTTATTATATATCTAAATTCTTTGAAACCTGCTCTGCAAAAAGATAGGTTATACTTCATGTTATGTATAGCTTTTTCTTCCTTATTATATTCAAAGTTACTGTGATCATTCTTCCTGTGGCCCCCCTCTTCTCTACTTTGACAAAAATTTTTCTTACTCCCCAGAATTAAATCCACATCAGGAACTCTCTCATCATCTCCTTCCTATTTGGAAGGATGGAATGATTGATCCTTAAGGGAAATAAAGAATACTATAACAATGACACTTTCATCCTCCACTCAGATTTAAACTGCATTTCTTCTGGTTTTGTTAATATAAGGCACTTATTTTTTATTTTCTTACATTCTAACTGTTTACCTATGTATGCTAGTTTTTCTACTAAATGCAAATTCCTTAAGGGAGGGACTATGCCTTATTGCCTATATATTCCTCCATAACCATCTAGCATACAGTTTTACCCAAAGCATTTGCCCAAAGAGTTCTCCCTTCAGCTTGATTCAGGAACTGGAATTTCTTACCATTAGAATTATGAGGAAAGGATGCTACTAAAGCACCCAATAACAGAATGAATTCACTTAACCATCAACCAAGATTTCTAGTCACGGATCATATCAAAAGCAGTCAGAAACAGAACCAAGAATCCTAGCAAACTGGTCAAATATGCTGAATTGAATGTAACGGAGCAAGATTAAAACAGGGACATCAGTGTGACAGAGAGGTATTAGTACATCATGTTTTTCATTTGACTCAGAGATACTCAGTTAAATTCCAATTTTTCATTTGGAAACAGTATTTAAACTCTGTACTGACTAATGAGTATATGCCATGTAAGGATAAACCAACAGAAAAAATTTTTATTGATCATTTTGTTGATATAAGAAAGAATTAAATATAAATGGATGATTGCATCTAGATGACATGTGAAGGAAATTATATCAGAACATAATGTTTTATGATTATGTGAAATCATCTATGCTTTCACTGCCCATCCATCCTCATGCAAAAAGCACCACATTCCTTTACCTTTTTTTCTATATGATCCTATATCACAGTTAAAAAAAAAAAAACACATCTGCACGCACACCTGAATCATTAGAATAAAAGGAACAAAGAAAGATTTGCAGTGGGATTGTGTTGGGTAAATTTTGACCAATGGAATGTAAAAGCAAGTAAATATGTTGGCTTGGGCAGATGCTTGGGCATACAGGCCTAAGTCAAAATGAAATTTGATTTGAGGTAAAGAGAAGAATGGAAGCAGAACTCAAGAATTGCAAAGATTGATCTTTCCTCAAAGAATTTTAGTGGTATCTGAGGAAAAGACAAACAATAAGATAAATCATGAGTTGACTCGGAGCAAAATTTCAATTTTCAGCATTTATCTACCTTTTTTATACTTACTCCACCCTTTTGATGTTTGCTTTTCCCTGCTTTTTTGCAATACAAATGGGCACCCAGTAGCTTCATGTTGTTCCTTCCATACATTGTAGTTTCCCAATGCTGAATTACAAATCTTTTACATATTATATATCCTCTTCCCTGGCCATGTATAGCTCGCTCCTTTCTATTAAACCTTAACCACAAGGTTTTCCAGGAAACAGGAAAATTTGATAATAACATTTCAGTCAAAGTGTTGGGTTTGAATTTACAAGGTTTTAGAGTAAAGGTTTTTAACCTGGGGTCTATGAACCTTTCTTAAAAATATTTTATAACTATGATATAATTTGTTTTCCTTTATAATCCTATGCATTTTTTTAAAAACCAAGAAGCCCTGCTTTAGAGGCAGATTAGCTCTTCCCTATCATATATTTTCAGTAGATAGTATCTGATTATACTCTATACAGGGTGTTCTGTAGGAGCACCCTAATATAAATCCATTTTTTCGGTTCCTTCTCCATGTATAGATGAAAAGTTTTATTGTTTATTGCATATGATTTATACAACAATGCTTTTTCTGGTAATGCTAAGTAAAATAATTTTATAAATAATGATTCAATGTTATATCCCTATATCTGTATCTCTATATCTGTGAACAAATATGTGCATAAGTGAAGCAAGATTTGAATCTAGGCACAGATTAGTGTCTTCCCATGCTGTTTTATTTGCTATTAGTCAACTGCAATGTATAACTGAAAATTCTTGCTGCCAATATCTGACTTTGTATCTCTCTCTTCTTTCTTTCTTTATAGCTCAAAATGGCACTAGAGAAAAACATAGTGGTTACATATCTAATAGTTATTTTCATGATGACTTTCTCCTACTCAAGATTAACTTTACTAAGGGTGGCCAGGTAGCACATTGAGTAAGAGCACCAGCCCCAGAGTTGGGATGACCTGGGATCGAATCTGGGCTCAGACACTTAGCACCCACCCAGAAACACCTGGCTGTGTAAGCTTGAGCAAGTTACTTAACCCCAACTGCTTAGGGGCAGCCAGGTGGCTCAGCAAGTAAGAGCACCAGCCCCAGAGTCAGGATGACCTGGGATCAAATCCGGGCTCAGATACTTACCACCACACCCAGAAATAACTGGCCGTGTAACCTTGAGCAAGTTACTTAACCCCAATTGCTTTAAAAAAAAAAGATTAGCTTTACTTTGGATATACATACCAATCATGTTGTCAATCATTCCATTTTTGAATTTCAGTGATTGTATAAGATCTGTAAAAAAAAGTATATGCATGGAATACTAAAGATTACAAATTAAACTACTCTAATTAGTGGTGGATTAAAATTGGCTTTATGTCAACAGAAATGCTTCATATATTATTCTTAAAGTTCTACAAATTTAATGTCTTTTAATATATTTCAAATAGGCAGAACAAAAGTTTTTTTTTTAATGGAATGAAGTTTTTCATACTAATTTGGACCAAGGTGTCCATGGTTGATAATAATTTAAAATGTTAGAATTCTTAGATAATATTTGTATCTTAATTGGGCTTCATAACAATATCAGTCAAATTACAGACTAGTGAGGAATTGGGGGGGGGCGTAGAGGAAAGGATCATTTCTGTGTCCTTCAAATCACCTGAGCTAGATTATTGCTTAATCTTACAATGCACAAAACCTGTCCTGATGAATCACAAGCTGTGAGGAAATCAAATGTAACACAACAGAAGACAATTGCAAAGAGATCTAAAACACAAGGAAGAGGCAAGGTAAAGGATACTCAGTTTTATTTCAGTAGGGGGAGTTGTGGTGGAGAAAAAATTCTTTTGTCTCTGGTCCAGAATACTATGCTGTCTATTTTTGTATTCAGACATCTAAGGCACATCTTTTACTCTGTAAAACTTAGGATAGAGTGAGCACTAAATCAATATAGGTCCAGATCCTGTCAGAGAAATCGAGTATATGGATGTTTGCCACATGTTTTCAGCATTTACTCTTTGAGGTCTCCACTCTAAATGGGAGAGCACTGGACTGGGAGGGGAAATGCCAATGTTATACTTCATCTCTAACTTACTGTGTTTTCTTGGAGAAGCCATTAAATTGCTCTCTATTTTAAACTGCATCTCTTTTGCCTTGGCTGCCACTCTTTGAATTCTGCCTACTCAGAGTTTGTATGAGAAAAGTCCTTTTAATTCACAGAATCATATATTACAGAATCCTGGAATCATCATTCTAAAACTACTGAAAGGGACTTCAGAGGCCATTAAATTCAGAGCCAATCTACTCTACCTCCTTCGTTTTATAGGTGTGGAATGACAAGCCAAGGGAAGTTGTGATCTGTCCAAGATCAGAAGCAAGGTTTGAACCAAGGTCATCCTATGTCTTCCGAGCCAACATTGTTTCCACTGTTTCCACGTGGCCACATCATGCAGATTATGTTCTATTACTTTCACTTAGAAAGAATAGAGGACAAGGGTGAAAATACCAATTTTTGCCCTCTCTTCCAATAAGCACCAAGTTCATTTCCCTCCTTACAATTATACATTCCTGGAATGGTTAGGTGGCACGGTGAATAGAGAACTGGCCCTGGAGTCAGGAGGACCTGAGTTCAAATATGGCCTTAGACACTTAACACTTACTAGGTGTGTGACCTTGGGCAAGTCACTTCACCCCAACCGCCTTGCATTCCCCCCTCCAAAAAGCAAAAAAACAAACAAACCCAAAACAAACATACATTCCAAATTGTTTGCATATTTCACCTTTAACATCACTGTTTTAAGTTGCATATGTCATGTATATAGTATGAAATCAGGCTCCAAAGTCTGGGGTGGACTAAAGTCAACCTCACTGAAGCAACCTGAGATGAAAGGCATTTATTTAATGAAGTAGTATAGTAATAAAACAACAGAACATACCCTTCATCTACCTTGAACTCACTTTCCCAAAAGCACACACTAAATCATGTATGGCATATATGTGTATATACACATAGGTACATATGTGGATATACACACATGTATGTACACTTACATGTTTATATTCACATATATATGAAATATTGATGACCATGGTACTCACAGAGAGGGGTACACACTGAGATAACACATGTGTTACCAAAATAGGGCATGCTTAGCCCAGCTCAGGCAACACGTGATAGAGGGGTAATGCACATGTATAAAAGAGTAATTCAATCCTCTGCCAATGCAGAAGAGCTGCTGAAGCTGGTTTTCTGCTTTTGTCCTCATGCTGCATCTGATCCCCATTGGTATTGCTTTCAGGTGGGCTCTGCCAGGGATTACACCTCCTCTGTTATGTCTAATATCCACTTGAGCAGATATTATGCTTAGTATGCTTTCCCCTGAAGAATACAACTGTAGCTTAAAAATTTTTTTTTGCTAACTTTTTTAGCCAATATTACAATCCACTAGGACAGTTAGGTGGCACAGTAGATAGACTGCTAGGCCTGCAATCATTAAGACTTGAGTTCAAATTTGACCTCAAACACTTACTAGCTGAGTGACCCTGGGCATGTAACTTAACAAAGTTTGCCTCATTTTTCTCCTCCGTAAAAAAAAAATCTGGATAAGGAACTAGCTAAGCACTCCAGTATCTTTGCCAAGGAAACTCAAAATGGGTTTTCAAAGAGTTGGACAATACTGAAAACGACTAAACAACAACAAAAACTATCCATTGGGGATCTAAGCATCTCCCATGCAGGATAAGGCCACAACTCTCTCAGTCAAGTAATATTTCTCCTCTCTCAAGCTGTGCCACAGAAGGTAGCAGATGCCCAAACTATGATCATATCTGCTCTTTTAACTTTTCTCTCCTCTGCCTATCCTATGTCAATTCTCATCTGATAAGGTCAGAAAGACACTATAATTCTTATTTCTTAGGAGGTATCTTGGTGGCACAGTGTAGAGAGCACCAGACAAAGAGTTAAGAAGACCTATGTCCAAATCTGCCCTCAGTTTCCTCATCTGTAAAATGGGATAATAGCAACTATCTCTCATATTTGTTGTGAGAATAAAACAAGAGTGTGTTTGTAAAGCACTTTGCCAACCTGAAAGCACCATATAAATGGTAGCTATTATTGTTGTTATTATACACACCCCTGACTAGAACATGTCTTCCAAGGGTTCTAGTTTCTAAAATATAAAAGGAAATGAAATGGAACTCTGTTGAGGAAACAACTTTCAACGCTCTCCAATCCTTATCCTCCATCCTATGACAGTTACAGAATCTGAGCAGGTTGGAGAAGACTAAAAAGGAGTTGACCTTTGTCCCATTTTCCCCAGCAATAAATCACAACCCAGTCTCTTTCTGATTTAAAAAAAAAACTGTTTTCTTTAATGCAAGATTTATAAATGAAAGTAAGACAATATGATATACTTCCTACAAATAATTAATGAAACATTAAACACGAAATATACAGTTTATGCTACCCCATGAAAATAATGATTTGAGGTCTTTAGTGAGCCATAAATATTATTAGTCTTTCCTGTAAAAGAAAATGATATATTCATAGACTCACAAAGCTAGAAGTGACCTTAGGCTACTATATCCAAGTCCTTAACCCCCCCCCCCCCCCCCCCGTCCTTGAGTTTACTTGTTATTAAAACAGATATATTCAAATTTACCTCACAGAACCCCTGTGAGACTAAATAAATGCTTAGAAAGTACTCAGAGATTTTTGATGAAGTTCCTTAAATTCACTGAATCTTTATTACCCATCATATAAATGTCTCCCCTCATTTGTAGCTAAGTTAGACTCATGTTTAGGTATAATAGATTTTTCTAGGTTTGCTGGCATTTATCAAATATCTTTAACTCAGAATCACTGCAGTTGTGGGAGTTGACTATAAATGTGATAAAGTGGATTTAATGATAACAGCTGACATTTATATAGTACTTGAAGGTTTACAAAGTGCCTTAAATACCCATTCATACTGGATCCTTATGCTAATCCTATGGGGCAGGTAAGTACAACAGGTGCAATTATCCCCATTTCACAAACCCAAAATGAAGCACATAGAGTTTAAGTGATTTGCTCAATTACATAGCTAGTTAGTGTCCAGAGATGACTTCAAACCCAGATCTTCCTTATTTCAAGTCTAGCCTCTTTCCCTCATATGACCCTTCCTCTAAAGGCAATGTTTCTGTTGTTAAAATCATCATACTTGGTGATAGTAGTATTAAGAACTGGGATTCTATTTACAAAAATTTTAAAGGCAAGAAAGGACTAATTTTTGTGCTGGAAGATAAATATTTCTTTAAGATCAATTCTGATGTTTTATTGTATCATGTAAAAAACCTTGGGTTCCTGAGGGCAATGCTAGCAATGTTCAAGTTCACATAGGGCCTACTAAGTTGGAAAGAACTTCCAGAGGCAAGAGTCTTTTGTCCAAGGATTAGCCTAGCTAAATTAGAAGAAGTATTTTCATTAAATGACTATACGGAGATTTTATGAGTTTTGGGATCATCATTGCTTATAAAGATCACCTGATAAGGAATAGAATGGTTGTGATGTGCATTGGTTGAAGAAGTACCTAGTAATGATGAAATTGCAAATCCCCAGAGTACTGAAGTATGGAAGATACAAAGCTTGTGCCAGCATTAGTAACCAACAAGATAAGTGGGTGATGTAAAGTAGTGGGGTCAAACTCAAATTTAAATGAGGGCCACTAATCAGTACATAAGGATCCCTATAGGGCATATATTGAAATAGGTTAAATTTATTCATGATTTATTTTATTTTAATTTATTTTGTTAAATATTTCTTATCTATATTTGGATCTGACTTAGGCTACATTTGGGAGTATTGTCGATCAGGTCTGTCACCTCTGAAATAAAACAACACAGTGAAAAGAGATGATGCCCCCTAATGGTACTTTTTTTTAAGCAATTGGGGTTAAGTAACTTGCTCAAGGTTATTTCTGGGTGTGGTACTAAGTATCTGAGCCCAGATTCGATCCCCAGGTCATCCCGACTCTGGGGCCGGTGCTCTTACTTGCTGAGCCACCTGGCCGCCCCTAATGGTACTTTTCTAGTGACATACAGTGAGAACTTTTTGTGGTAACTCTGCTTTGATTGTCAAACATCTTCCCAATCAATATCAGTGTAGCCATATTAGGTTTGGTGTTTGAAGGAAGAGAAGGACAGAAAACCTTGCAATGAGAGAAGATTCACAATACCAGTTTGCTTTGCCTCCCAAAATATCTTTACTTTCTTTTGCTATCTCCTTCTCATGCCAGTTAGGATGATGGTCTACCTTATTACTGTCCATAGTTAACAACTACTGACAAAAAAATCCTTAAAAATTTGTCACAAGGTTTTGGAGAAGGATCTCTTAAGGATGAACAGGCTTTAGGAGCTATCTGTATGGACCTCTGGAAGATGAAGTTTATTATTATTTCTTTCCATTCTGGGACAGACTGAGATCACTGAGATCATCACCAGCTCCGAAAGGAGATCTTGGCAGTGCACAGAATTGCTTTGGAAGGCAAGTCAATCAGAGTCAAGTGAAGGAGAGAAAGGTGATGAAATGAAAGGAAATTTGGGATCCAGAGACCCCAATGACCTTGGGACATTGAGACTTCTGCTTGGGTATTGGACATTCAAATTGCTATCTGTACTGCTATGTCTACCTGTAGAAATTCAACTTCCTCTCTAGAAGACCAAGAATAGCAGTGATGTACTCTGTCTCCCTTCTCCTTAGCTCCCTGGGGGGCTATACTTCTGACTCTCCAGACTTCTTTTTCCACCATACAGGGTGAGCCTTTTCATCTTGAAGACTCCTTTTGTGTCAAATACCCTTCCTCTAATGGGTTAGATCCTCCATTCCACTTGACATACCTTCTTCACTCTGCCATTCTTTCAGCTTCCTTTTATGCCTGGGGTGGGGGTGAGAGAGTCCTCAGGATATACCTTTAAGCTTAATCTGTATTATTATAATTTTCTCCATCATTTTCTTAAATCCATATAAATCAATAAAATAATAAATCAAGCCCAATATGAGTGTTTGTCAGTTTCTAAGGTGTGAATGCTCACACTGAAAATTTAATGACTGGCTCCAGTCTGAGCCTATTTAAGCATTCACCCGAGTATGGGACTTGGGGAATCTTGACAGTGAACTACCTCTGTGGAAAGGAGAATGATGTCACTTTCAGTTTTGATCTCCCACCCACAAATGGGAAATTGTGAAAAAGGAGATAGAGTGAAGAGTTGGATATGGTAGCCAAAGAGAAACCAAGAGAGGCAATTAAACATGAAAAGCTAACAGGAAAGAGCTATAAAAGGAAAACTTTGGGGTCTAGCAGCAGAGAGAGAGAGAGAGACAGAGAGAGACACAGAGAGAGAGAGTGTGTTGAGTGGGAAGGGGATGCTTCTGTCTTAGTAAAAGTTATTGATCTGTTAACATATTTTGACAGAGCACAAAGACAGCCTTGGCAGAGTTGAAGGGAAGCAAAGCAGGAAGGCATAAGTATTAAAGAACTGAATGGGCACAATGGCATCAGAAGGAGTTAAACTTTATCTGTTTCACAATATTGACTAATACCCACCCTTGCCATTAACTCAAGTTCCTGAAACACCCCATAACCTGCCCTTACCTGTGTCTATAAGCTTCATGAGGGGCTGCTAAGTAGCCCAGTGGATATGGTACAGTGTCTGGAGTCAGGAAGACTGGAGTTCCAATCTGGCCTCATCCACTTACTAGCTGTATGACCCTGGGCAAGTCACTTGACCCTGTTTGCCTCAGTTTCCTCATCTAAAAATGTGGATGATAATAGCACCCATCTCCCAGGGTTGTAATGGGAATCAAATAAGTTAATGATTGCTCAAATGAGATAATTGTAAAGCACTTAGCACAGTTCCTGGCACATACACACAACAGTACATAGCATAATAAATGCTACATAAGTGTTAGCTTCACGAGGTCAGGGACCATGTCATGTCTAAACTTAGGCAACCAGCAGAATGCTCAGCGTGGAGTAGGTGACTGAGAAATGTCTGTTGAATTTAATTGGTGAACAGGATTACATGGATATCTCCCTCTTCCCTTCTTCCTACCATACCAAGTAGAAGAAAGAAAGGTGAATGAAAGAGCTGAGAGACTGGCTAACAGTCGCTATTAGCTGTTCTCGGCTAGACTTCACACAGCTAAAAACCAAAATAAGACAAAACAATGTTCCATTCCCTCAATGCCAAGGATTTATTATTATTTGTCAAAAGCTGGTCACCCAGTCTCTCATCTTTCTAACCTGTCCTCTACATTACTGTCAAATTTTTAAAAAATATTTCTTTATTTTAATTTATGGAATAAAACAAGCATTTCCATAATAGTATAATAAAAAAGATGATTGTGCACAAAACTGCAAATCTATTTTGTACATGCTATTGCTTTTAAATACGTAATAAAATATCACATAATTTTTCTCTTCCCTCCTCCCTCCACCATAGAGTTGCCTACCATTAAACACAAATAATTATATATTTGTAAAATCAGTCTGAACATATGTAATGGTAATGAGAATTAAAAAATCTTCCCTGCCCCTTAATAGGCCAAATGTAATCATATGGAGCCCATGGGGCAGGGGGAGGAGCTTGCTGAAAGGATGGAACAGGAAGGGTGGAGCAGGAAGGAGCATGAGAGAGCCAGAGCTGCTGGGAGCAAGCACAGTGGAGGCTGAGCAGCTAGCATGAGTGAGAGAGGGACATTCTTGCTTAAGGGAACCTGTTTTGTTTTGAAGGCTAGATGGAGGGAAGACTTGGGGATGGAACTGCTCTCTGCGTTGGTTATGTGTACCAACTTCTTTGTTGTTATGATGGATTTGACTTTCTGGTGTTGGGATTTGGCTTTCTGGTATTTGAATAAATGCTTTGGTTCTGTTCTCCATGTGGAGAGTCTATTATGTGTGCAATGAATATTGCATTGGCATTATAATATATTATGTTCTTTATCTGGATGCAGATAGTGTCTTCCTTCATACTTCCTTCATAGTTGATTTGGGTATCAAAGTAATCTTCCAAAAGCACAAGTCTGACCATATCACTCCCCTTCTCAAAACTCCAAAGACTTCCTCTTTTTTTTTTTTAGGTTAAAATAATGTTTGACATTTGTACTATGTGATATGGTATTTTGCGTGTGTGTGTGTGGGAAGTTAGGTGGAATAGTGGGTAGAGCACAGGACCTGGAGTCAGGAATACTAGAGTTCCAATCTGGCCTCAGCCACTTACTAGCTGTGTGACCCTGGGCAAGTCACTTCATCCTGTTTGCCTCAATTTCCTCATCTGTAAAATGAGCTGGAGAAGAAAATGCCAGACCACCCCAGTATCTTTGTCAAGAAATCTCCAAATGGGGTCAGGGAGAATTAGACACAACTGAAACAACTGAACTGTTTGGCATTTGAAACAGAGGCTTACTATACAACTCTTTGTATACTCCATCTTCCAGTCCAACCAATCTATCTGCTATTCACCATACAAAATATTCCATCATTCCATCTTTATTCAGACTGTCCCTTATTCCTGGAATGCACCCCTCTCCTTATTTCCTCCATTGAGAATCCCTATCTTCTCTTAAAGTTATGCTCAGGTGAAACCTTCTATAGCTGAAGTGCCCTCCTTTCACATAATACTACACACACACACACACACACACACACACACACACACACACACACACATTTGATTATAAATTATATTTTACATATTGTTCCCTTCCCTCCCCCAACAACAATTCCCCAAGGACCTATCATAACTTGATACACTGATTGAATGAATATTAGCATTATGATTTTTTGCCATCACCTTTCTGGGTCATTTCCTACTATTTCCCAAGGGATGACAGCAGGGACACATTCTCTGCTGAGTCACAGAGATGGTCACCTACCTACCTAAACTGTTCGCTACTACATGATGGGGGAATACACACCAAGGACAGATTCACTGATTCCTCTCTCTTGTCCCAAACTACAACTCTATCTGCAGGGACACATCTTACTCAAAGAAAGTTATATTTTATTTACTATGAATAGGTACAGGATTTAACTCATGAAAGGTTGCATATCATATCTTTTAAGGTTGAAAGGAGGAAATGGATATGGAGGGAAAGAAAAAGGGAGGAGAATTTAGCATTATTTAGAAAGGTTCCAATAATTGATAAAGGGAGATTTGAAATTTTATTGTCATTAAAAATAGATATTGAGATATTGAAAGGAATGTGGGGAAAATGAGATTTTAACACACCATTGGAGGAGTTGTGAACTGATTCAACCATTCTGTAGAACAATTTGAAACTATGCCCAAAGGGTTAGCAATGCTACTACTAGGTCTATATCCCAAAAGAGATAAAAAGCAAAAAGGAAAAGGATCTATATGTACAAAAATATTTATAGTAGCTGTTTTCTGGGGGTAAAGAATTAAAAGTTGAGGGGATGCCCATCAATTGGGGAATGGCTGAACAAATTGTGGCATGTTATTATGATGGAATTCTATTTACTAAAAGAAATGATGAGCAGGATGCTCTCAGAAAAACCTGGAAAGACTTGCATGGGTTGATACTAAGTGAAATGTACTGTGTACAAAGTAACAGCAATATTGTAAGATAATCAGCTATGAACGACTAAGCTATTCTCAGCAATACAACGATCCAAGACAACTCTGAAGGACTTCTAATGAAAAATGCTATCCATCCACAGAGAAAGAATTGATGGTGTCTGAATACAGATTGAAGCATACTTTTTTATACTTCCTTTATTTTTCTTGATTTTTTCTTATCTATGTTTTCTTTCGCAACATGAATATTAAGAATACGTCTTAATTGACTACACATGTATAACCTATATCAAATTGCTTGCCTTATCAATGAGGGTGGGTGGGGAAAGAGGAAAGGAGAGAATTTGGAACTCAAAGTTTTAAAAATGAATGTTAAAAATGGTACCGGGGGGAAATAAAATACTAAATAAAAGTTTAAAATAAAAAAAATAGATATTGTGCAATAAAAATGAGGGGAAATCCCTTGTGTAAAATCATATATTTTTCACCACAGGAATTTACAAAATGACTTTGCTTTTTTAGTTTTTTTGTTTTTTTAATCTCTGTTTGAATCTCCCAAATGTTTTGGGGGATTATATTGTAGCAGATTTGAGCTTCCAAATCCCATTCTTTGAAAAACCAGACATTGATTCCTGATTCAAAGCAGACTATGACTAAGTATCAAGGTCTTCTTGTCCCTACCGAACTTTGATATATTTATTCTTTTGACTGTTTCTTTTACTTCTTCTTACTGGCCTATTATGAACTCCAGCTTCTCCATGGTTCCCTAAGTTTCTGACTCCTTGGTCAGCTTTGATTTTCAACTCTTTTTTTTTAACCACCATGTTTTATATCCTTTCTGGCTGAAAATTGTATAAATCCTGCAGTTCTGTAAGCTGTGGTTCCAGAGGGCTTTCTCAAGCTCCATTCTCAACCTCTCTATTGTTTCTCCTGATCCCAGTTTCAAGCTCAGCACTCTCAGTTGACCCCTGTCAATCATTTGGCCTGACATTCACAAAGTCACCAAAAAGTTTCTTTTTTCCTTTTTGATTTTTCCTTCTCCATAAGATATAACCTTTTTTGGAAGGAACACCCAGATTTTTTAGTATTCATTTGCTTCCAAGAAGGACAAAGACAAATCAATATACAAAAGGCATATCAAGCAATAAATCCTAACTTTCATATTACTAGACTATTTTGCAAAGCATCACAGAATATGAGAGTTGGACAGGGAATTAGATTTCCACTAGCCTGCATTTGTCCTATTCCTATTTTCTCTTCTGAAAAAACACTCATCTGAGGTTGCATGGTTACTTAGTGGCAAAGAAAGGGAAAGGAATAAACATTTATATAGCACCTACCATATGTTAGGCACTGTGCTAAAAGCTTTACCAATATTATCTCATTTTATCCTCACAACAACCCTATGAGGTAGGTATTATTTCTATGCCCATTTTACAGTTGAGGAAACTAAGGCAAAAAAGGTTAAAGTGACTTGCCCAGGGCCACATAGCTAATAAGTGTTGAATCAGATTTGAATTCAGGGCCTTTTGACTTTAGTGATCTATGACTCTAAATCATTTTTCCCAAAGCTATGTATGTGATAGGTCATAGTATTTAGCTCTGGGAGAGTCCTTAGAGTTCATGTAAGGCAGGGTACTACAATGGAAATATAGAGTCAGAGGTTGTTGCTATTAAGTCACATCCAGTTCTTTCTGACCCCATTTGGGGTTTCCTTGGCAAAGATACTGGATTGGTTTTGCCATTTTCTTCCCCCACTTATCTTACAGGAAACTGAGGCAGAGTCAGGTGACTTGCCCAGGGTCACACAGCTAGTAAATGCTTAAGGCCAGTGTGAATTCAAGAAGACAAGTCTTCCTGACTCCATGTCTGGTGCCCTATCCACTCCACCACCTAGATCCCCCCTGTTCTGCTTCTTAGCTGTGGGACCTTGGGCAAGTGATTTAATCTCTCTGTGCCTCATTTTTTCCATCTATAAAATGAGAAATTGAACTAGTTACTCTCTGAGCTGACTCCTGGCTGTGCCATGACTCAATACAACGTGTTCATTTTAAATAGAGGGAAACTGAGGCCCAGAGAAGTTAAAAGGACTGCTTGAGGCAATTAAAGGTAGTAAATATGAAGGGCAGGAGGTCCTCTTCCTCCAAATCACTGCTCTGTCCACTCCAGAACACTGCCTTCATATAATCTGATTCTAACAAAGCTCCACAAGGAACATAAAAGTGCATTTTTTGGTCTCCATTTTATAGATGAGAAAATTAAGGCCCAGAAAGTTTAAGTGACTTACTCAAGTTCAAAGTAAATGACAGATTGGAGACATAAACTCCAGTTATATGATTGCAAATTCAATACTATTTCCATTAGGTCTCAAAAAACATCTTTCTACCAGGAGCAGGGTTTAGACTCTTGTGGGCATATGTCTATTGATTTTAAGTTAAACTTCTTAGTATCCCCATATTATTATTATTATTATTATTATTATTATCAGAAGCTATTCTGATGTAGCTTATATAGCCTGAATCTATGTTATAAATTCATTGCAACAATTTAATATCAGCAAGGAAGGAAATGTAGGGAGTTAAATGAATCAAATTCCAACATATTTAGCACATATATGCATACTAATGTAAGGGACGTGATGATAAAGTAATGAGACTTATTTTCAAAACCAGCCTACTTGAAGTTATCCCTCAAAGGTGTTGCTGTTCACTCTTCATTTTCTAAGAGGACCAATGACATCACAAGGGTGATTGATGTCTTGCTTGTGAATTGAATTTAAGTGAGGCAGACTCTTCCAGAGTCATCGAAGTCCAGCGGCAAGACAAATGTCAAGATGACTGGGGATGACCTGGGATGCAATGGATGACCTTGGACACTGTGATGTCTGACCAAGATGCAAGCCCTCCACAGCACCTGCTTCACCCACCTTCACTGTTCTCATTTTCTCATCCCACTTGAGGAAGTCTTCAAACCCTACCCCTCAAAGTAGCTATCCCAGAGGGATATTCTTTTCCCCCAAGTGGTGCTATTGTCACATAAGACATAGCCAGTTGAAAAGTCACAGAGGAAAATGATTCTTAAAATCTACCCCTAAAGGTCAAAGTCCTTTGATGCCACTGAAACAAACACTGAAGGCTATTCTAATAAAGGAGTTACAAAAATATTTTGAGAGGCAAAATAATCTTCTGGGAAGATAATTGGACTGCAAGAAGCTTGATTCTTGACTCTATGACTAAGTTATATAACTATGTGCAAGTCACTTAACCTCCCTCAGTCTCAATTTACTCATCCATAAAATGGGGATAATAATTACTTGAATTATGTACCATGAAGAGTCACAGTAGGAAAATTGTTTGCCATGTAAGTTATTTTTGTTGTTGTTCTAAGTAAGTAAAAGCCTCCAAGGGAACACTACTCATTTGGCCATGTAAGCATCTGGTGTGTAATTTTTAAAAATCAATATTGTTACCTTAGTCACCCCTCCAATGTACATTATATTAGTTTAGAACTTCTTGGCTTGATTTAGGAAGCCAAAGATAGCCATGGACTTGCATGTTTCAAAATAGAATTGGAAGTAACACTTCCTCTTGGATTCTGTGTTCTCTTGGTCTGAAGCTAAAATTAAATAAAGAATATAGACCTATTAGAATTTCCAAAGATTTAGGAAAAAGCATTTCACAATAAGTGAACATTTAAGGATGAAACTAATTAGATACTGCCAAGAATCCTGACTAGTCAGGGACATTAATGAAAACATGACTCATAACTTGTTGGAAAATATTGCCCACGGATAAAGACAGGAAATAGGATGTTCAGTATAATGCCATGGGACTAGATTTTCAAAATATAGAAACAACAAAATCCCTTGGTTTGATTAACTAAATATAGCACAGACATGATAAAAGTGAGCTGAAAGAGTGGACAGTACATAGACGTGGTGCCTCCAGGGCTGCATTAAGGTGCTTGTAGGCCCCAGGCATTTCTATGTCCTAAGCACATTGGTGAATATAGTTTTCTAAGAATATCTGATTTTGTAATAAGAAAGATCTCCTAAAGTTCATCTCCAGTATTACTAAATTTCACTCTGTGAGAGGCAGTATGGAGTACTCAGATAGAGATAGCCTTGACCACTTGAGTTCAAGGCATAGACAAGTCATCTAACCTTTCAGGGTTTTGGGGAGCTCTTTAAAAACCTAAGAGTCAAATGTGGAAATATGTTTAATACGATTGTACATATATAGCTAAATTAGATTACATCTCTGGAGGGGGAAAAATTTAGAACTCAAAATCTTATAAAAATGAATGTTGAAAACAAAAAAATAAATGAATACATTTTTTAAAAAAAGAAAATAAATTAGCTTATTTGGCAAAAAAAAAAGAATCTAAGAGAGTCAAATGTAGAAATATGTTTAATATGATTGTACATATGTAGCCAAATCAGATTGCATGCTGGGAGGGAGGAAAATTTAGAACTCAAAATCTTATAAAAATGTTGAAAAGTAAAAATTAATTAATTAAATCTTTAAAAAGAAGAGAAACTAGCTTATTTGGACAAAATAAAAAAGAATCTTAGAGTCAAATTGCTGACTAATTGGGAGAGGGGATTTCCTCACCTTGGAGTTCTTTATATCAATGAAATCACTGATCTCTACGCTTACCTTAACCATTTTATAAAACAAAAAAGATGACAATGTCTCTGCTTCTTTATGTGCTTGCAGTTCCAAGTCTTGACATTTATACAGCTAGGAATACACCTGCCTCCCTATATATACACACACACACACACACACACACACATATTCCTATACACACATACAAGATTGTATAATCTTTGTATCTATATATGAATTTATGTATATATATACATATATTCAAGAAGACATCCTGTTTATTAATTTTTGGACAATTTTTCATTGTCAAAAACCCCAGCTGTATAGGTCCTTTATTTTTTGAAGGCCTATACACAGTCCTTATTACACTGATTGGCTAATATGGTCCTGGGTACCTCAGGTATCAAGGATGATCAAAATAAAGCAAAAAAAAAGAAGAAAAAGCTCATGAGCTTGACATGAGAACCCTGTGCAACCCTAACAGATGAGCTAAACTTTGTCTGTCAGGGACAGTGTCAATATTTGCAAATAAGTATATGCATAGTTTGATGGTGTCCAAGTAAAAAATCAGATTTTTAATTTTTATAATCCCCATATCAGTAGGTATTTCTCCAAGGAGAAAAATGAATACAATATATCATATATTGACAAGAAAAAAGACAGTTATAGGATCTTTAAAAAAAACTAGACCCTATCAAGCATATAATTGGAGAAATATTTTAAACAATTGGTAAATAACACAAAAAAATTGAGTGCCCAAAGGACGTATGAATATATACATCACTACATGTCAAGATACAAGTATACATACATATACATAGCAGTAAATCTTGAAATGGACATTACATATGTAATTTCATTTTTTTTTCTCTCACAACATTCCTGAGATATGCTATTATTGTCTCTGTCTTTACGTATGAGGAAACTGAAATTAAATGATTTGTCCAGGGTCACAGATTTGAACCCATATCATCCTGGTTCCAACTCCAGTCCTCTACCTATGATCACAGGCACACATGTTTACAGTCCTGAATTTTCAATTTTCTTAAAAAGAAAAATGCAATTATATTATGAATAGAGAAAGATCCTGAGAGAGGATAGACAGTCATCTCTAAATGAGAAGTGAAGAAGAGAAGATGAATTTCTTTTTCCCATAAGTCTCTTTCTTTGATGAATCTCCAGGAGTAATGTCCCCATATGAAAATTAGGTCTCAATTGGCTCATTTATTTCCATTTTATTGCTTGTTCCCTAAAAGAAAAATGGAAATGCAATAAATGATCTCTCCCTCAGTGTTAGCAATTTGTATGCACCGTTTTACATCTTCCATTCAGACACAGTGATGTCGTGACCTTTTAATGTCATTATAACATTTTTTTATCATTCTATCTCATTTCCAGAATTTTCTGGGGCATGTTTTCTGATTTGTTATGAACATATACATATATTCCAGACTCCAAACAGAAGGATCTAATGATGCCAATTAAAATCCATGCTACAGAGCTTGGAGGGACTTGAGATCATTTAGCTACACATGCAATTTATGTGACCACATATATGATCACAATTTCAGGATAAAAGCATACCCAGGATACAATCCCCTCAATTTATAGGTAAAGAAATTGAAAATCCTACAGGTCCTACAGCATCAGAGGCAAGATTCTATAACAGACCCTTTGAATCTAAATGGAGCACTCTTTAACTCCACACTAGCCTGCTTTCACTGATATTATTCATTATTAATTTGGACTTTCCAATGTGGAGACACAGACAGGGCAAGCAAAACATAATTGTGTTGAATTAATCTAATACAGTGTTGTGCTGATGAATGTTTAACAACCAGTTCTCTGGAAGGAAAAAAAAATACACATAACACACTTAAAAGTTTAATTGGCATTATTAACATCTTTCCCATCAATTTCTTAAGTTTAGAGAATGAACAAAATAATAAATCAAACTCTGATTTGTAGGGATGAACAATTTTTGAGGTATTAATGCTCACAATGAAAATTTAACAATTAGTTTTCTGGAACTAGTGTGAACTGGTTCCAGCATCCCCCGGGTCTTAACTGCGAGGTAGGTACTATTTTAACCCCCATTTTGAGGATAAGGAAACTGAGGAAAGAGAGATTAGATGACTTGCCAGAGTTACACAGAAAGTAATTATCTGATACAAAATTTTAACATAGGTTTTCCCGGCTCCAAACCCGGCATCCTATTCACTGTATCACCTACTTGGCTTGAAAATTGTACAAAATATAGTCTTTGTTCCCAAGAAACATAAAGACCTGTCCATGGTGATAAAGCCCTAGCAAATGGATGGTCCTTTCAACTTATAGGATCCTTTTCTTTCATTTGTCACCAGATCCTAATGATTCTGTTTCCAAAATATCTGTCAAATTCTTCTCTCTTGACACTGCCTCAGCCTGTTCTTAAGTACCCATCTGGATTACTCCAATACGTCCCTAGTTGATCTGGTTCTAACCATCTGATTCCTTCTTCCATCCAACCTACTCTTCACACAAGCAACAGGTCAGCTTCCTCAAACAACACTTCCTCATCACTCACTTATTCAAAATCCTATAATGACTCCTTATTGCTGGGTCAAGTCAGACTCATCTCATTTGTCTGTCATTCAAGGCCTTCCATAGTTCAACTCCAAATTATATAGCTACCCTAATTTTCTACTACTCTCTAAAATGAATCTTTTGTTTTGTTTTGTTTTTTCCAGTCCAGTTTCCTCAAGCTCCTTATATTGTATAATGCTTTTTTGCCTCTTCTTTGTCTTCCTACATTTTGTTATGTTAAAATGGAACACCATCCCCTCTCCTGAACATCTATTCAAATTCTACCTCTCTTTTAAGGCCAAGCTCACAATGTATATTTAGTTGAAAGTCAAGGCTTCCTGTAGCATTTCAGGAGACATAAATATCTCCCTCCCATAATTTCTTAACATTGTCAACACCACAAAGCTCATTATTTTGCTGTTCCCTGACTTGTATTGTTTTCTTCTTGTTTGTCTCTTAGTCTTATTTCTCCAATTATATCAAAAGCTCTCGGAGGCCAAAAAACAATTCTTAAGATTTTTAAATGTGTATGTATGTATGTATAAATTCACATACACACACACAAAGACACACATACACCACAATGCTCAGAATATGGACAAGATTTAACCAAAACTTGTTGGTAAATTGTTTTATGACAACCAAACTCACAAAGGACAAAACTGCAAATCAGAAGCTCTAATTTATGAACCAACACTGGGTTATCCAATTAAATAACTAGTCATTTACTCAGTAAACCCATGATTATAGCTAACTCACTGTAGAAGGCTGCATAAAGAAGCTGAATGAACTATGTCTATTCTCTACAGGGGAGACTTAATAACCACAGCTCTCAACAGTGGATAGTAAAGCTAACTGTAAGACCTAGTTAATAGAGATGTAGCCCTCCTCTTAAGTGGAGAGCTTTACTAACCATAGCATCTTTAGTGGATGTTGGACAAAGTATTAGGTGACCATGGAGATACCTGGATAAATGTGGGATATGATGCCTGATAATGAACAAAGGAGGGCAACATTTGGAGGAGAACAGGTCCTGCTGAGAGCAGCATGACAACATCATCATAAGAAACTCCTTCAAGTATGTGCTGTGGAGAGGCTTACTAGCCACTACACCATCAGCAGATGGCAGCAAAGAATAGAAGGAGGCCCCCAAAAGAGTCTGAAATATCAGCATGTGCTAGCAAAGAGCACCTTCACTACCAGAGGACATGTGGAGATGCCTGGCAGAAGAGCAAAGGTGTTAAACTGCATAGGAAGTCATAGATAATTTTGTGGTTATACTACCAGAGGATATCAGTGGCTCTGGAACATTGAAATTTCAAGTTGCCTGGGCTAGAAATGCATGCTGTCCATGTGTCCCTATGGCAATGCCTTCTGCTCATGTGCCATGGCCACATGATTTTTTGACATGGGTGCTATTTTACATGAGTTCCATGACCATTTGTGTTTTCTATTTGTTCTATCAATGTGTGTTTCCTGAACAAACATAGCTTTCCTTTGCTAGTATTGTAGAAATCTGTGGGAGAGCAGGTTCCTCATTTCATCTTTCTGGGCCTCAGTTTTCTCACCTAGAAAGTAAGGGAATTGGAAAAGATTATCTCTGAGGTAAAATTTGTCTCTAAATCTATGATGTTATTTACCTTCCCTTTAACAAGAATTGAAACCTTAATCAATCTCCACCTCTGTCAGATGAAAGGACTTTATTAAGGATCATGTCTGTTTCTTTCATCTCAAAATCAAATAAACTATAGCAATGAAGCTGTGAATGGGAATTCTAGATTTCAGTAAATAAGGGGGAAAGCAAGGTTCTAGGCATCAGAAGTGGCAAATCATTCAAACCAAGTAGACTAGTTTAAAAGGAAGGATGCTGTAATGAATATGACCCTGAACGGGAGTCAGGGGGACCTGGGTTGAAATCCTTCCTCAAACACTTACTACCTAAGTGACCCTAGACAAGTCACCTGTTTTGTACCTCAGTCTCATCATCTATAAAATGAGGGGCTGGACTCAATCTCTCTAAGGGACTCTAAGGTCTTCCAGCTCTGAAACCATGATCCTTTGATCTTTTAATCTTAATTGGAATAACTAAATGTGGGTTTAGCCTTTGTTGACCTAAAGAAAAAAGGAATAATGACTGCTGATTTTTATTTTTCATTTATCATCCATTAGTTGAGCTACTTCAGCTAATAAGTTTATCTTTACCAGAGCCATCTTGCCTCATATGTTAAGAAGAAAGTGAATCCCTGAACATAAACTAATGGAATACTTTGTCAACTCTGAAAATATCTCCATAGCTTCATTTGCATTTCATGTGCCTGGAGATGGCTATATGGCCTCAGCTGGATCAGAACATTTTGCATTTGCTACAGCTCTTCTCTCCCCAGGATAAAAGGTTTTTCCTACTTTAGAAGAATATTAATTTGAGATGAAGTAAAACATTCCATATAATTATATGTGTTATTACATTGCTACTGGTGATAAGATTAACTTATCTGGTTATGCTTAAGAAGTCCATATGTGGAGGAACATGTGTTTCTGCAGAGCCCAGAATGCAATGACCATTCCCAGTGCAAAAATCTGCATAGCACCAGAAAAATTATTTGCTGAATATAAAAATCATAATAACATTCTTAATGTTAATGACAATCATATTATCTTTCCTAGAGGCCTATAAATATTAAAACGAAAAAATGAAAAACATTAGAGACAATGCAATTTAAAATACACATTTAGTTTTAAACACATTTTTAATATTCACTATTTAGACTGATGCCACATATCCCTTTAAAGTAATTTCTCACTGCTTATAATGCTTTTTCAACCATCAAGTGAAATATATTGAGTAATAGAGATTCTAAGAAAAATATGTGATTTCCATAAATAGCTGTTCTTCTGTCCTTGATTTTTTACAGATACAGATTTTTCAGGCAATGCTTCATAGTCTTCAGCACAGTATTTCTATAACAAAGTGGTTGGATATTGGTTTATTAATCTACAATGACACATCTTAGCCTCTGCTGACCCAAGAAGAAAGGGACTAATTCCTGATACCTTATTTTTACATTCATTGATAAAATGAGACCTTCACTAAACCTCAGCATGCCAGGATCCTTCTCTAGCTTCTTCTATACAGCTAACCAGCAATAGAAAATTTTTTAAAAGGAAGAAAAAAAGCCAAAACTAAATATCAAGGTTAAGGACATACAGTATATTTAAACACACTGGGGAACATGAATACCTTGGCCCATTTGGTGATTCTGTTTCCCTAGGGATATAGAATCAAAATTTCAGAAATGAAATTAACCTCAGTAGCCATCTAGTCCGACCTAAAGGCAGCTAGGAGGCACAGTAGATAGAGTATTGGACCTGAAGTCAGAAAGATTCATCTTTGTGAGTTCAAATCCAGCCTCAAGCTCTTAGTAGCTATGTGACCCTGGGCAAGTCACTTAACCCTGATTGCCTCAGTTCTCTTATACATAAAATGAGCAGGAGAAGGAAATGGCAAACCACTACAGTATCTTTACTGAGAAAACTCCAAATAGGTTTACAGAGAGACAGAAAAGACCAAACAACAATCCAACCTATAAGTGATAAAGAGTTGGTATGGTATAAAGGATAGAAAGCTAGCTTCATAGTCAGAAAGACCTGGGTTCCTATTCAGCCTCTGACATCCTGGCTGTGTGCCTCTGAGCAATTCCAATAACTTCTTGGTGCTTAGGCAACTCCCTAAGAATATTAGTCACAGAACTCATCAGAATTTGCAGATAGCTCCTCACTGACAGTTTCTTATATGGTCCCACTTTAAAATATATGGGCCCCATTAGCACAAAATGCCTACAAATAATCTTCACACTATCCTATCATAGATTTGTAGCTGGAAGTGATCTTAAAAATCATCTTATCCAACCCAGTTTTTTTTTTTTTTACAGATGAGGAAAATTAGATCCAGAGAAGTAAAATGATTAGCCCAAGATCCCACAGGCAGTAAGCGGTACAGATGGGATTTGAATTCTGCCATATGCATACAGATACTCTTTATAATACTTGTACTATTTAGTATATGAATGCATTCATATCCATGTGAATACCAATATGACATATAGACACTAGGAGATAAGGATAACGCTGACTTCATCAATTGTCTATGTTAGAGTGAGAATGATTTACTATATATCATTCTGGGACCATGTTTTAACCCCCATTATAAACAAAGTGGTGCAATCAAGATAAATTTTATGATAAACATGCATCTTTTCAGGCAATAAACACTTAGTAATTGCCTACTATACACTAAATATTGTGATAAGTGCTGGGACACAAAGAGAGATGAAGACCCCTACTCTCAAGTATCTCACAGTCCAATGTAGGAGACAGCATGTAAACAACTGTGAACAAACAAGCTGGATAAATTGGACGTAATCAAGAGACAGGGGAATGGGGAAGGACAGGGCACTAGAATTAAGGGACATCAGTAAAGGCTTCCTCTAGAAGGTAGGATTGTAGCTGGGACTTAAAGGAAGCTAGAAAAACCAGGAAGCATACATGAGGAGAGAGAATATTCCAGGGATCCCTGATTACATTCATCTGAATACTTTATTGATTTCACTCCTTCACTCTCTAGTAGATAACACTCATGACTTGCTGTGGCCCTCTCCAAAAAAAAAAATCATCCCCTGGTTACCAACCAACCTTGTTATCATGAGCTTTCTGAACATAACTAGAATGGTCCTTTCGTAGCAGGTACAAAATCTGTTGAGAAAACCAAACTTCAAACTTTTCCAGATTGGTTGACTTTCCAGAGCTTGTACTAGATTGGTATAAGTTTCAAAAACTCAGGATCCCCTAAAAGCCACAATGAGGAGAACTTCAATAGAAGTCAGTGTATCATACTTCCTTAAAATTTTACCTTCTATCAGCTAAGAATGGTGTCATGTGTTTGAACTATAAAAACAGCTAATACGTTGGGAGTACTGAATACAGCTTGAATCACATCAGAGTAGGAGCCAAGATGGCAGATGGTAAAAAGAGTACAGTGGAATTCCCTTCTACAAAACTCCTTCACTTCTGGTACAAGAAAATGTACCAGACCAAACAGTGATGGGGAAATCCATAAAAAATTACAGTGAGTCATTCTTCCAGTCCACTTCAGTATGGGGAGACAGACGTGGAGGTCTACAGACAGTAGGGATAGGGTCAGTCCAGGAACGTGCCATATGGTACTCTAATACCAAGGGAAAAATCTGGGCATCAGAACAAGAGGATACCCAGCCCCATACTGGAACACTCCCAAACTCATACTGGGGTACTGTGATGTGAAAAGGTGCCAAGGGACAGTTTTTTGCCACCTACCTGGCTTCAGGGCACAGATCCAGAGTGAACTGAGAAGAGTACCTGTGCATAGCCATGATGGGTAGGGAGGCCCTACATGGTATACCAAAAAAAAAAAAGTGGCACTTTGGAAGACAGCAGCAGTAGCAATGGTGTGGCTCAGACTTCAGGCACAGAGCAGGGTCTAATTTCCAGCATCTAGTTTAGAAGAACAACCAGGGGAGTAATCCCAGACCACAGGGGAGAGTATAATCCTGCCACTCTGAACCAACAGAGCTTTTCAGGGGGTACTGATAAGGGTAGCATTCAACATCAGCATTACTCTCGCTCAGACCCCAAACCCAGTCAGGAACTTGCAAAGCTCAAACAAGGTGTAACAATTTTGCCCTAAATTAGATCATCCTAAGAGTACTGAAAGCTTATAGGTCCTTAGACTTCCCTGAGATGCTTGAATAACACACGACTCAATACTCCAAGAAAGTATCAGTCAGACCAGCCTAGACCTTCCTTCCAAAAGCATGGAAGAGGCCAGCTGTAAATCAAATCTGAAGCTGGGAAGTAGGCTAGAAGAATAAGCAAACAAATGAAGAATTTCATCACAAAGAGCTATTAAAGTGGCAGGGAAGCTTCTGGTCCTTATGCAGAGTAATGCATTTTTAAAAATAAGAAAATAACAGCAGGTATGATTTCCCTTGATGCCACAAGTCAAATAAAAGAAATGTTGTTGTTTTTTAGAAGCTAGGAATAAGAGAAATGATGGATTCTAGATGCAGAATGAGACATAAATATTGGGACATGGGCAACAGGAGAATTTGTTTTGCTTAGTTTATTTGTTTTTTTTTTTAATAAAGGATAGTGAGATGGAGAAAAATGCTTGCAAATTGAACAGTTTAAATAACTCAAAAATAAATAAAATCTAGGAATAGTTTATTTTGATTTATGTTTTGGGAAGCCAGTTTAGAAGGCCTATTTCTAGTCAGATATTAGCTGCTGAGAAAATTCGCAAGTATAACTAATTTAATATAGTAAAGTGAGCAAATAGTTATGAGCATTTGGGCTAAAACAATATAAGTGTGTTATCCAAACTTAATTTGATTTTACTAAAGAACTATAAAATTCCTTAAGAATCCTTTAAGGGCTACCTTAATCTCTCTCTTTCCGATGACACTTTTGCTTCTCTAACTCTGTCTTCAAAAAAAACAGAAGTAGGTGGGGTGGGAGAGAGAGAAAAGAATTGCTGTGAGCTCACATAACTCATTTTCTGGACTGAAGCCATAACTATTATCAAATTAGCTTCTAAAGAATTTGGCATCTTAAAACTGTCTCTATTTCAAAGCATGCTGACTCAGGGTGTGTCAAGTGATAAAGGTCAATGCAGGGGATAGGAATCGAGTTGTTATTTGCAGGCCAAGAAAGGTTTATGAAAACACAGTATATTCACAAGGCCACTGTATCTGAGACATGATTTTGTACAGCCACCTAAGAGGTGCCAATTCAGGAAATGGAAAGCAGCCACTATTCCATAGGTCAGCCAAACCTGGGACCTATTTGGAAACTCTTTGTGATCTGAACTGGGGATGATGATGACAGTGTAGCAAAGTAAAGAGAGTTTGGTGCAATGTCAAGCTTTTCTCTGGCTAATCTTGGAACATCTCATTCAGAAGTCCAATGGCCTAGCATTCACTCCTTCTTAGCTAAAGGTAAGGTCATCTGTAGCTTTGGTTGAAAGTTTTAATAACATGTAGACTTGCTGGTTCTCTTTGAAGACACTATCTCCCCAACTATGCCTTGATCTCTTCTTGTCTCCCAAAAATACACCTGCACACCTCGCTAGTCATAAATAAAACCTATTTTTTTGTGGTAGTTTTGATGAGTTCAGGGCTTCAGAATGGAAACAAAACAAATGTCTTCATTCAGTCAAATGCTGTGAAATAGTCAAATAGATCATTCACTGAAAAGAATAAATCAAGTGGATTTTAGACTGAACCAACTGATCAAAGTTTCAATTTGGTCAAAATGGCCAATCAATACCATATCCTGAGAGGGACTGATGCTTTGAGTAGGGTAATTGATAGAGTCTTGAGAATACTTGGACACAAAAGTAAGAAAGGATAACAAGAAAGCAAGTTTTTTTTTTCAGTTACGATAAATATGTGGTCCTATAGGTTCATAGGCTAATGGACTCAGATTTAGTTTGGAAGGAATCTTAGGTCATCTAATACAAGCCCTTCAGTTTTACAGATGAGGGTCTGAGGTCAAGAAAAATGAAGTAACTTGCCCAAGGTTATCAGGATTCAAGTCTAGGTTGCCCAACTCCAAATCCAGTGTTCTAAAATTAGAAGCCCAATAAGATTCAGAGATGTACAAAAAGGGGCCAAAATAGCCCAGTCAAGTTGAAACCTCATGTTTTAGCCAGGGATTGTTGAAGACCAAATGCCAGTTTCTCTATTACAAAACTATCTCCATCTTAACTTCAATCAACCTCTGAATCTGTTTCTAGCAGCTGCCCTCAGACTTTGAGTGATTTGACCCTAAATAGCACTCATCTCGACCCATTTTATCTATGTTAGTAGGTATAATGAATTACGTTTTCCATCAGATGTTTGTATATTGTAGACATTCATTCAGACTCAAAGTATATTAGAAAACTTGTATGTTAAGTATATACATTAACCTTGGTGTTAACATGTATGACTGTATGTTAACTTTGCTTTATCTTTCAGGAGAGAGATTAAAGATCAATTTCAATAAACTTTTAATTCTTCTTTGTATTTTTCTAGCACACTAGTCTTACATCTAGTGGTATGTGAAAAACCTCCAAATTTTCCTGCAACTTGTTTAAACAGATGTTAAGAAATGTCCTCCAGTCATCTTCTTACATAAAGCTGTTGTGCAACCCTGGGAATGGGGAACCCATTATTTGAAATATTAAGCTATAAGGAAAACACTGGGTAAAGTGATAATATACCAACATCAGCATCTGTTTAAAGAACCTGAGGATGAATCAGCAGATTGAGGGACAATCTGCCATCGGGCCAAAATTTTCCCTAATGAGAGACAGACAGCATGATTCAGACTCTTCTTTAGACCTATAACCTTCCTTCTTGTCACAGTTTTATTGTCAGTGTTAACAAATATGGACTCAAGTCCAGTAAATCTCAAATGTGTACTGAAGATTATCATCATAAAGACATTTAAGAAATTTCCTTATCTGTAAAACAGAATAAGGAGAGCTGTATTACACACTCCAAAGAATTGTGGGAAGGAAGTACTTTGTAAAAGATCAAATGTGTGAATGTGAGCTGTTCTTACTAATACTATTAATAGGTAAGGGTGAACAATCGATCAATAAACATTTATTAAATATCTACTGTGTGCCAGGCACTGTATTAAGCACCACAGATATAAAAAAGAGCAGAAGACAGTGTCTTTCCCCGAGGAGTTGATGTTCTAATGGGGTAGACAACGTGTGAACAAATATAGACAAAGCAAGTTAGGTACAAGATTGTTTTTGTGTAGTCATTCTAATCATGTCCAACTCATCATGACCCCTTTCTGAGGTTTTCTTGCCAGACATATTAGAGTGGTTTTCCTTCTCTTTCTATAGCTTGTTTTACAGATGAGGAAACTAAGGCAAACAGTATTAAGTGATTTACCCAGGGTCCTGTAGCTAGTGAGTTTCTGAGGCCAGATTTGAACTTGGGTTTTCCTGACTCCAGGTACAGACCACCTCACTGCCCATTATATACAAGATAAATAGGAAATAACTGAAAGAGTAAAAGGCACTGAAATTAAGAGGGCTTTGGGGAGGAGGCTTCTTGTAGGTAGTAGGATTTAAGTCGAGACTTAAAGGAAGCCAGGGATGATCTTATTTTATATTTGCTTGGTGCCTTTCCTGCCAAATAATGAAAAGAGTACAAATCCTCCTCATTTCAGATAAATGTTTTAGATGGTATTTAGAATTTATATAATGTTAAAAGTAGGAATACTTGTTCTGTTTATATAACCTCAAGCTCTGAACTTTAGAATTATAAGCCTATGGTAAGTACATCCTGGATTTGCCACTTATTACCTATTTGACCTTGGGGGTATAGAGCAACATTGACATACTCTATTGGAAGGTCTTCATTAGTAGCTTGGCTAAAAAAAAAATAAAAACAAATTTCAAAAACTCATCAGCTAGTGAACAACCTGCTCCAAAATGATCTAGGCTGATCCTTGAATGAAATACTTACTGTCACTGACCTTTGCTTGAAACCTTTCCAGCTTAGTAATAACTGCCAGAGGCCAGGCTCAGCTAGCAAAATCTGTATGCCTCAGTGAGGCACTGGAAAAGAACTTTAATGGGTGATCAAAATATCATCAACAGAAATTATAATAATTCTATGAAAAAGTTTAAACAAATGTAAATCCACTGCTATTATAGATAAGAAGGTATAGTACAGAGAGCACTGAACTTTGACTTAGTAAGACCTGAGTTCAAATTCTACCTCAAATACTTACTAGTTGTGACTCTAGGTAAGTCATTTAACCCCATTCAACCTGTTTTCCCATTGGTAAAATAGGGATAAAAATAGCACCGACTTCACAGAGTCATTGTGAGGATCAAATGAAATAATAAATGTAAAGTACTTTGAAAAACTTTACTCAGTACATACAGTGAATGTTAGCTATTTTCATTACTATCTGAGCAAGACCAAAAGAACTAAGTGGTCCTTTAGCTTCTCTGAGGTTTAACTTTCTTAACTGTGAAATGAAAGGACTGGATAAGATGGCCTTTAAGGACCCTTCCATAATACCCACCCCACAGGGTTGTAGATCAAATGAGAAGAAGTATATGTGAAATATTTTACAACCCTTAAAGTCATATATAAATGTTAGCTCTTATTATCAGCTATTATGATTCTATGATCCTATGTGCTTGCCCACCGGCAAATTAACTCTCTTAGATATCTTTTTGAAACTACAAATTCATTATAAGAAGAGAACAAATTTCTGGAAGCTATGAATTTGTAGTCTTTTCAATTATAGAAAGAATTTCTCAGGTCATGGAGAAACAATAATCTACCTAATAGCAGAGAAAAGATTGAAAAAACACTAAAAAAAAAAAAAAACCCAAAAGGTAAAATGAACCAAGGAAGACCTATGACTGCCTGGTACATAATGACACATAATCCATTCAGTTGAGTTTTAACTGTAACTCTCCCTCATTAAAAATTTTTATATCTCACTCTATTAAAGGATTTCTACCCAAGCCTACAGTCATGGCAATACATTTCCATTCTTATATTCAACTGAAATTTCTTTATAACAATCTACTTAAGACAATTTGCTTTTTTAAATCAAATTTTATTTGTAATGGACAGACAGGCAGAACAAACAACTAGATGTTATAGTGTCCAGGGCTTTAGACTTGGTGTCAGAAAGACCTGAATTCATATCTGGCCTCAGACACTTATTAATTGTGTGACCCTAAGCATCTTACTTGAAATTTTATTTGCCTCAATTTCCTCAAGTGCAAAACGTGTGTAATAAAAGTACTTACTTCCCAGTACTATTGAAAGGATTCAGTGTAAATTGTAAAGTGATTAGTACAGTGCCTAGTACATAGCAAGTGCTATATAAATGCTAGTTAATGTTGTTTATTAATATTATTATTATTAATCTATTTTCTCTCCTACCCACTTCATGCCTAATTGGAGGGGAAAAAACCATTATTTGCCATAAATATGCCTAGTAAAGCAAAATGAATGTGTATATATGTGCATACATGCACCTCTATGTTTGTGTGCGTATGTATCTAGCTCCATATAAATCTTATTCTGTACCCTGAGTCCATTATTTCTCCATCAGGAGGTGAATAGCAGGAGTCCACAATGGTGCTTGGGAATGATGGATGGTCCCTGCATTGATCAAAGAATTCTGAAAGCTCTCAAATCTGTTCCTTTCATAATATTGATGTTACAGCATAAATTTTACCTCTGATTCTCTTCACTTCGCTTAGTATTACTTCATATAAGCTTTTCTGTTTCCCTGAAATCTTCAATTTCCTCATTTCCATAGTATTCCATTAGATTCACACACCACAATCGGTTCAGCCATTCCTCAATTTTCCTGAAACAGGGTACTGCAGTGGAAAGAGCCCTAGACTGGAGAAGATCAGGATTTGACCCCCGGCTCCGTTCCTCATGACCTTTGTGACCCCGAGCAAGCCATTTAAACTTGGAGGTTCTCTATTTCCTCATCTATAAACTGAGAGGACTTGACTAGATGAGCTCTCTGGTCCCTTCCAGTTCTAAATTTCATGGATATTTATTCAGGAAGTTAAGTGACAACTACAGTGTTTTAAGCAATTAAAGTTTGACACTGCACTTTTAGGACATGCCATATAAATGGCATACATTGAGCTTTCCTTCAAGAATTCCACCCATGGATAAAAGTGATGAATGAAAGTAGAACCTATAATCCAACACACAATTCAATTTGACCAGTATTTATTGAGTAACTCCTTTGGCATGGGGTGTGTGTGATTGGGGTGTGTGTATGTACATGTGCGTACATGAGAAAGAGAGAAAGAAAGAGAAGGAGGGAGAGAGAGAGAGAGAGAGAGAGAGAGAGAGAGAGAGAGAGA